>NW_027249426.1:0-112500 GCF_030848795.1 Temnothorax nylanderi
TTGCATTACAATTTTCTTACTTGTATTGCAGTCTTTTGACTCTATGTTATGTAAATTAATCTTTAAATCTCAGCCATTATTTTTATAAAGTTAATGCAGATATATATATATATATATATATATATATATATATATATATAAAAAAAGGATAAAAACATATAGGGGAGACCGGGGCTAAAAGGTCAACGGGGTTGAAGTGTCAAATCAAATATCTCGGAACCTGTATATTGTGCGAACTCGCTATTAACATTGTAAACGCTGCTTATGGTACCCATGTGACCAACGGAGTTTCGGCAGGTTACCTGCCGTGTTATGATTTTTACGAGGGCAAACGTGTTTTCGGAAGGTGAAAGTGAAATTTTCTGCGCGTGGAAATATTGTAATATCTGCAATAATATTTGCTCTCCAAATCTCGCGGTACGTGATTATAAAGAGTAATGCATGCTGAACACGAATCCAGTGTAGTTTTTTCATTATCGTTGATGTCTAATATTTCGTGGGCGATCAAACCTGAAACTTGTGTTTGGGGCTAATCAGTCAGTAAGCACCCGGGGCTGGTCAGTCACTGTGGCGCGCCGGGCGCACGACTTCAGCTCACGGCGAATTCGCCAATTTCAGGTTAGGTTTCCCTTGAGCGTGATTTTGTCTTCCCTTGCACGTGCGTCAGTTGTATAGGAGGGAAATAGTACGCACGTATCGTCGCAAAACGGGTGTTTTGGCCGACCGAAAAGATGGCGGACCGTTGTTTTTGAGATCGCTCGCGCTCACGGCACGTCGGCGAGGTACGGCGAGGCACGGCACGGCTCTGAGATCCCGCGATTTCCGCGCGAGAGTTGACATGCCGCGCGCGCGGTAGATCGTCGTTGTTGGTCGTTGTGTCAGTGACAGTCGCGCGTGCGACCGCATCGTCCAGCGTTCGCCGCATCGTCTCGGCGTCATTGTCGCCGGCGTTGTAGTGGTGGTGGTGTCGGTGGTGGTCATCGTCGTCGTCGTCGTCGTCGTCGTGGTGGTCATCGTCGTCGTCATCGTCGTCGTCGTGGTGGTCGTGGCCGTCGTCGTCGTGGTGGTCGTGGCCGTCGTCGTCGTCGTCGTCGTCGTCGGCGCGTCGAGGAATCGGCGCGAGGACGCCGTCGAGTCGGTAAAATGGTCGCGCTCCACCGCGAGCTTTTCTAACCCCCCTGTCGCTATTTATCGCTCCCCCGCGAGAAACGCGGCTTGGTTAGGTTGCTCGAAAGTCCGCGCTGATCCTATGGCACCGGAACTCCGTCACGCGTGTTCCCCGTGGTTGCCCGCGTTGACAATATGACGTGCCGTTGGGGAGTTTACGATTTGGTTAACCTCTGTATTCACGTGCCTAAATTGTTTTTAGGTAAAACAATTATTTTTTAATGTTTCGCATAAAAATTTTAAATAAATTTTTATATTTTTCTCTTAAAAAACAATTATTAAAATGTATCCTATCATTTTTCAGGATTAACTGTACGTATATGTATTGAAAATGCAGTGTGACTGATCAGCCCCGGGGGGGTGACGCTTAAACCCCGGCATTTTTGAGATTTCAATTTTTGCACCGTTGTCGTTTTTGCTCTATACCGGTTAAACAAAGCGACGTAGATAAAAATTTCCTTAATAAATTTTGTAGCTAAAGGTTCACTCTTTACAGTGGTATACCACATTTAACTTCAATTATTTATTTTGTTGTTAAAAATCGGCTCCGAAAAAAAACTGACCTTTTAGCCCCGGTCTCCCCTACTTTATTTACCCCAAGGGGTCTTAAAGGGCGTTTTAAAGGGACGTACCCAACCCTGTACAACTCATCCATTACTACCCTTCTCCTCTCACTTAACCCTTTGGACCAACGGTTTAACGTCTCTTTTCCGAAAGACGGAGCCCAGTTTTTCCATCTAGGGTTACCACTCTCCGCTAGATGGGGGGGCAGCGTTTTTGCTGAGAAATTTCTCAGTGGCCTAGCGGGATTCGAACCCGGTTCTCCGGATTACGAATCTGGCGCTCTACCCACTAGACCCCAGCCGTCACCCCTATATATATATACATATATATATACATATATAAAATATATATATATATACATATACTATATATATTTTTTTAATAGTACACTATAATTATTTTTATTATATAAAAAATATACGTAAGAATAGAATTATAAACTACATTAACATTTTATATTGTATACCAAGTTTCATGGCATAGTTTATGCTTCATGGAGATGTTACTTATTGTTAGTACCACGAAGTAGTGTTCAAGGATTAATATTGTGAAAAATGATAATTTTACTTACGTTTGTTTCATTCTTGATATCAAACTTCATCGGTATAAATGTATTTTTAGGGGGCAATTTCAGTTCCGTGCTAGAGTCAGCGGCGTCAGCGCGATTCCATATTTCCATTCGTTCCTCGGGTATCTTCATTTTTGAATATTTAATGTCAAACCATTGCTCGGTTTCATTCATCCCTATACCTTCGCATGCTTTTGCGACAACATAAATTCTAATATTTTGCGGCGTAAAATGTTCTTTTATTAGGTCTTTGATCAAATCTGATTGCCATGCACGTTGCTTCGAAAAGATTTCTTCCATGGGACACTCCTGCATCCGACAGGTTATTCTAGATATGTCATCAACAGACAAACAGTGTATTTTCTCATTATACCTATTATTTATTACCGACATTAGCTGAATTTCCTATAAATGTAAAATTTCCATGTAATTTCATATGTGATATACAATATTAAAGTACAAAGTGTTCAGCAAATTGCAATCCTACAATCTGCCGAGCATTCTACAAAAGATTATATTATTTTTTATTTATTACATCGTAGATCAATTTCATCGGTTCATTCTTCTTCAGCATATCGATATATTGGAACATTATTTGAACAATATCTGCTGTATGATCAAGACCTTCCATAGTAGGATAAAATGTAACTTTAAAGAAATGTATGCTTGTGTCCATAGAATAATCTCCAGCTTCTACGTTGCTACACCAACCTTTGGCTTTTAAAGCCGATAATAATGAACCTTCACTTTTGTGTCCAAGTAAATGCTTAATGTATTCGAGAGACTATGTTAACAAATGAACAATAAACAATAAACATAAGCTTTAATTAAAATGTGACATAATGATGTTTCATTATATGTACTACAATAATAACAATTATGTGTAATCAATTATAGGAAGAGACAGAGAAAAGAAGAAAGAAAGAAATGGAGACAGAGAGAAAATTTTATAAGCATATTTTTATATAATTTCCGCAACTATATATATATATGCGCTATAATAAATTCTTAGTCAATACATTAAAAACATATTAAAAATATCAAACGTTTCGGCCCTAAATCCCTCTTCAGTGAATGAGTCGAAAACGCATATATATAATGTACAAAGAAATTATTTGTTAAATATAATTTCCCGCATATTAGATCTTGCGTCGGCTCTTATAGCCCATTATTTAGTTAATTTGGCTATTAAAGTTTGTCTAAAAAAAACTTGGGACACTTTGTATGATAATGGCAATTATGCAGAGATAGGGGCCACTTTTCGATTTCAATAATTTTGAGATATATTATTAAGATCATTAGCTTCAGCAATCTTTAAAAAGCTTTAACTAGCGATGTTTATTAAAAATTTATTAACAACACAAATTTATGAGTAGAACGTAATTTTTTGACACTATATACATTTAAAAATAAATTTATACTTTGCCGAGGCTTATATTTTTCTCTTTTTTGGTCCCTATGCGCATGAGAAACGCGCATGGGCCTCGCTTCGCGTGGAGACCCATGTGGAACCATTTTGCGTTAATGATATGTGTGCTACAGAGAAAATCTGAGATGTGGAGGGGGGGCAGAGCCCCCCCTCTTCTACGTATACATGTGTTATTTCGTTATACATATTAACAAATTATGTCCTCCATTGCTGAAAACAACTGTTACATTTTTAAAACTTTTTTTGTTAATAACTTTTTGATGAACAATGACCACCGACTAAAACTTTTTAAATATATATTATATTTGTTGGTCGCTCGTTACTTCGTTAATAAGCTAATGACTTTGATAATATATTTCAAAATTATTGAAATCGGAAAGAGTCCCTAACTTTCTGTATAATTACCATAATTATATTTAAAAGAATTAAGATAAAATATTCGTATAAACTGTATAAAGTATTAAAGTCGAAAAGAAAGTGTATTATTACCATCTGGTCTTCACGCTTTTCAGGAAAAGCAAACATAATGTCTATCTTTCCTATATCACCTATCGGAACGTATAACCATAAAGTGTTAGAGTCTTCATCTTTGAATGGACATTCAGAATACGTAGAAAGTTCAACTTCCATGTTTTTTACATTACAAAAGCGTTCTACTACCATATTTTCAAGATCATCTAAACTTTCTAAACAAAAAATTTATTCGTTGATGTAACATACATACGCTATAAATATGTAACAAAAAATTATTACATCTGTTTATGGCAAAAGATATAATTTTTTCCAAAAAGACAAATATTATTGGAAATATATTTTACTTTGTGTTACAATTAGTTTTTTCACATTTTGATCGAACCTTTTTTAACCTTTTGAGGCCACACGGGGTGGCGGCCACCCCGACCAAACTTCAGGGCCCGATATTTTTAATTCTTAATTTTTTATCTTAATTATTTTTTCTGATATATTTATGTAATATTTGTTAATAAAAATACATTTTAGTTTACTTTTAATTAAGAGTACGTAAATTAAAATGTGAAAATACGCCTTTGCTTTACGTACCCAAAATCTCAACTTCAATTCTCAAAGTAATTGTTTTTTGGAACGCCCATATAAAACTTTTTTTTCTTAAAATAACACATTTTACATAATTTTATAAATGGGCGCTACTTAATATTGAATCTTAAAAAAAATACAAATTTTTAAATTAAGAAAGTCATTTTGCCAAATTTTTTTTTCGATTTTTTAATAAAAAATTGAGAGCACATTTCGGGTTCTGCATCATACATATTTTTGAACAACACCCTTAAGATGTTTCATGAATTTTTACGTGCACATTAATTGGAATTATGAGACTTTGAATCCGTCTGAATGGCGACTACCCCAACCTACAATCTAGGAATTCGTGCTGTATACTCATGCGCACGCATCTCTATGTTACGTGACATAATTTAAATTATGTTAACACGACAGTGACGTCTTTATCTTTTCATTTTTGTGATTTATTAATTATTCAGTACTTAATCCTTTTTTGATAAATTATTAGTAAAATAGGTATAAGTTAATTATTCCTTTCATTAGTCTTATATTTTTAATTATTTTTATTTATAAATTCGATACTTTCAAGGAGGATATGATTTAAAAGACCCACAGGTACGATTTAGGCGACCGGTTGCCTAAATCGTATCTTTTGCAGCATGTTACGAAAAGACTTATAACAAATTAATTTGTTATTGGTGAAAAATTAAACATGTAATAATAGGTGCCTGAAACATCAAGCTATAATTTCTAACGTTTGTTTGCGTACACTGAGAGAAATTAGTGACAACAAACATTTTGATTTGCTGCGGGTAGCAAACCTTTTGTTGCAATAGCAAAAAGTTCGCTACCCGCAGCAAATCAAAATGTTTGTTGTCACTATAATGACAAATATTTGCTAATACAGCAAATCCTTTTTCTCAGTGTACAAATTACTACCAAATGGGAAATATAATAAAAAATAACTTAAGTGGTACGCATTCGGCAACTCTCCCCTACTTATTTCAAAATTCAAATATTTTTATATATGTATAACAGTGTAAAAAGCATTTAAATGTCTAATCATAAACAGTTCTAAATTATCGCCCTACCTTTACCAAGAATACACAGCGACATAATATTTGCAGAATAATATTTCTTATAAAAGTGTTCCAGCCTATCTTTAACCTTAATGTTCTTCTCCTTCGGTATTTCGTCTAATGTCTTTTTATTGCCTATGCTGAATTTTGAAAACGGATGATCTGATTTCACAGATAATTTCACTAATGCAAGAAGTCGCCATTCGTCATTCGTTGAGTTTTCGTTGTATTCTGAATGTATAGCATTTATCTCATTCTCTATCAAATCCTTGCGAAAGAGAGGCGCTATGAAAAACTGCGCAAATCGATCTAAAGCTCCTTCCAACTTCTTCGGAATTATATTGAAATAATAATTAGTGGAATTTAAACCTGTCCTTGCATTGTTATAACCGCCATACTGCGACAGGTACTCATTGTAATCATTTTGTTGAGAACATTCCTTTGTTCCCAGCGGTAACATATGCTCGCAAAGGTGCGCTAATCCAGGTAGATCATCTGGATCCTTATTGTAGCCTGTAACATATTTTATCTCTATATAGTTAAAAAATTTTTGAAATTGATAATATGGAACTTTAATTAACCCTTTCGGTACGGAGAGTGACTACAGTCACTGTCCATTATACTGCTCGTTGCGGCCGAGCAGTGACTATATAATCACTGTCCACATGCTGCTCACTGCGGCCGAGCAACTTGAAATGTTAACTTGAAATGCTTCTGTTAATACATTTTTTATATTGTTTTTGTTATTGAGTTTTATTACATATAATAATTGAAGGCGTTGAACGTCGAGTGCCTAGCTCTGTCGACCGAATCGCGTATATCGGCGGATCGACGCTTCGACCACTGGAAGGCCGTTCGCGTGCCGGTCGCTTCGTACCGAAAGGGATAATAGAAACATATTAATCTTTGATTATATATATACATATACATATACATATATATATATATATATATATATATATATATATATATATATATGTATATATGCAAAATTACAAAATATAACTAAATCTATCCACAAAAAAATGTAAACAATATTAATAATGTAGAATGACTCAGAAGAAGTAGAATACATAAACTGCACATCAAAACATTGAATTTATAGGTATACAGCAAATATATAATGTCATTAAGCAAATTACAGATCAAATTACAGAGACCTAAATGTTAATACATTAAAGTATATTAAATACTCGTATATTAAACTAATGAAATTGTTATTTATCCTTTGACGATATATTCTTTTGTGACAATTTATAATTTATGCACAGTATGATTTCATAAGAAAGTTCATATAGGTAAGTATATTGCTAGAAACATCAAGTTAATGCATAAAATATAGAAATAACATAAATATAATTACCGATATTAACGTTCATTGCAGCAATACTGATGTCAGTTTTTGAATCGCTTATTAAAAGAATTTTCATTTTATTTTTAAGTACTAAGCCTCTGTACTTTTTACGGTCATTATCTTTACGGTCTGCGTGTTTTATGTTATCGAATCGCTTGTCCACATAAGTATTATCAGTCGACATGTTGGTCATCAGTGCCGCAGACTCGAAAATATTATTTCTAAACGTGAAGAAAATACAAATAAAGATTTGAAGGATATATAAAATTGTCAATTTATTATATCTATACAACAACGATGCTGAAAAATATTGTAACAAAAAAAAATTATAACTTCTTAAGAATTATTCGCACAATAGTCTGTGCTCGAGCAAAGAAAAGAAAAAGAGATTTTCGATATTCACTGTGAATGCGGAAATTATAGATTATAATCGTCTAAAAGTTGTATTTACACAGCCTTAAAACAAATGTCTATTTACAGATTATGTACAAGTTCATTAAGGGCCAATTCCTTTTAGTGACACAAGTCGACACAAACATCGTTCTATCCTTCTTGGCATTCAATGAATAACAAAGACAGAACGACACTTGTGTCGACTTGTGTCACTAAAAGGAATTGGCCCCAACTCGAGAACGGGCGCTGGACCTACCTAAACACTCTATAGTGTCGAAAAAATGAAGCTCACGTCACTGTAATTTTAATGTGCTTCTTTCGTTTTTCAAATATTTTTTTGGTTTCTCCTTATCTCGGAAAATGTTGAATAAATCTACATACGTATTGTCCTCAAATACTGCTAAATTATATGACAATCCAAAATATGCAATTAATAATTAATAACAATGAGTTTTAATTGAAGTATAAAAGTAGCCTCAGGGGACCGTTTATAGAAAAAAAAAAAAATTTGGCGCTTGTTCTCGAATTAACTGCGAGCGGCGAAAAGCAATCGCGATTCCGGGAACGATGGAATGATGTTCAATTCCGCAAGTCACCGACTTCAAACCTGTGAGAATATCTAAACTTGTCGCGAGCCGCTAAAGTCTCTTTTGAAAATTGCCGAGCGAACGAAAAGACACGTAATCTTTTTCGGAACGCAAGAGAATCACACACTGTCGCAACTAAAGACTGGAGGTCGAGTGCGAGCTCGCGCGCGAAGGTCCGGGGTTTTATATTCGCGAATTTCGGAAGTTTCTCAAACCTCGGACCTCTATCAACGAGCCCAAAAAGCTACCGGGCCAATCGGTTGTCGACAGCCCGAGATATCAGTTAATTTTCCAAGTGTTAACGACTCAGCTGATCTCGAAGTCGACAACCGATCAACTGTTGTTGTATACTGATCCTTTGCTTTTCCCCTAGTGTTTACCTCGCACTGAGTTCCCGAGACCAACTATAGTGAGTCTGCATGGCACAGGCAAAAACAAGGCATTGTTTTTCTTTTTTTGGGGAAATATGCCGTTTATTCCCGAAGCGAAATTAAGCTGTTAAATTTTAGAATAGTATTTACGCCGTTTAACGTCGCGAAAACTATGCAAATTTGTAGGACAGATTTATCAATATTTTAAGGCGGGATTTTCATTAAACGGCATAGAGAAAAAGGTTTTGATTTTGAACAGTCTTTTTCGGAAAATTTCTGACACTGAGTCATAAAATAAGATATCAATAATATCAAATTTTACATAAAACATTGAATAAAAACATTAAAATGTTACACAGTAATGCCAGCAAGTTTCACATTGGCCGATCTTTCTAAAAATGAAGAAGGTTTTATCTGGAACGTTTCAAGCGAGTAATACTTTTTGTTTTTTATAAAAGTAAACGCTAACGGCAAGCACCTTCATTAACCTAAGCACCTAACCTTCATTAATGGTTCCTGAACTTTAATATTTGATTTTTATTATTGCATGTGCGATTAAGGTCGCGCGCGATTTTGCGGTGATGGATAGGAAGTGCAAGTGCAGAAGTAAATAAGAAGAAAAGTTTGTTAAAACTTACTCTATTCGCGGTACACTATACTGAGCGGTGGCTGTATTTCGAAGACCGGTGGAAGCCTGGATTCCGCGCTGCGGATGCAATGTAGCTCGGTGGAATTCACAGCAATAATAGTTCAATCAGAAGATCCGTCAGATCGAACGAACCACACGGACTCTATAGGCACACAATCAGCGAAAGCGGAGTGGGAAAAGATTCTCTGCTGCGAACTGCTACGCGCTACTGTCGTTACTACGTGACTGTAAAGTGGGGGTCGCGATCCTACCCGCGCGCTTTTATTTACTCGACCTTCCGGAGGATTCTCGATAATGATTTGCCGATTTTAGGCTCAAGGCAAGGAATTTACCTTTGCGGCTGATGGATTTTGTGTCTCGCGATTCGCGAGCGAGACGATCCGCGCCGGGCATGGCCGCTGCTGATTGGCGCACGCACTGTTCAGCGATCCCTCTGCGGGGACGCGCTAATTCTGAATTAGACGAGGGAAACTTATTAGGAATAAGGTTAACAAATATTAAATTTTAATAGAATATTGATCAGACACATTTGTTACCCGGCTTCCTAAACAATGCATGAAAATAATTTTGGATAACTCAAGAAAGAGATTAATGATGGCACATATAATTATGCAGTAATTTCAAATTTAGATGCAAGAAAATAATATTTTGCACTAATAACATACTAACTGTATGGAAATTATTAATTCTGTATTGGAATACAGAAATAATAGATAAGATATGTAACATGTAATATAGAAATGATATGTAATATAAGATTAGTATAATATTTAAATGCATAATATTAAAATACATATATTTATAGGTAATTTTACTAGACTAATAAGTTATTATTAATATCTCTTTCTTATTCAATTGTTGCTTTTGTATACATTTCTACAAGTATGTAAAACTTTTTTACATGTTCCTATTTCTTATATACTTACACGTTGCGCTTTCTTACATGACAATTACCTATACATGATGATGCGTCTTGGTGGACAAAGTCGCTTTGAGAGTGTAGGTATGTGCGTAAGTGAAACTGAAAACTGGAATCGTCAAACACTTTTTCGTAGATTCGACTCGATTTTTTTACGACTTTTGTTTCCGAGATATTTAAACCGAAAATCTGACGAGGCGAAAATTCCAGATAAGCTACTTGGCAGCGCCAGTGCCGTATCATGTCGTGCGATCATGTGGCTAGTTGCCTTTTTTATTTAATTTTTTGTGTACTTTTCAAGCGCTACGTCGCATTGTTTTTTTTATATCAAAATACGCGGTAGTGTCTCGCGCCTAGTACGCCATTTCGTGTATATTCATGCGAACGGACGAGAATTACGAGTAACCGAGTTGATTATAACATTGATGGACTGTGACCCATCTGTATGGATAGAATTGAAGAAAGAGAGGGAGATATTGGCTTGTCGGTGTCTTTACTACCCCTTTCTAATCGTCGCCATCATCCTCATCGTCGAAGTCGTCCTCATTGTCGACGTTTCTTGCATTCTTTATCTCGAGCCATCATCTTTATGAAACATCTTTGTCCATTTTCCGTTCTCCTACACTCTTCTTACTATCGTAGATAGCGAAGAGGGTTGACAGCATAAACCCTGGTCTAGCAAGCCCGGTTCCGACAGCAGTTTTTAAACGCACAAATTTTTAATAAAATCACTTTCGCCTGACACCGCGTGCTCCCTATTCCTCTGTCTTCCCCTCTCCCTTCCTCCCTTGCCCCTTCTTTCTCACCGTCTTTCTCTTTATTTCGACTAATGTAGAACTTTGACAGCCTTAATTGGGGGTAAATGATAATTCACTTTTTTTACACGCGAGAATCGATTTCATAGCCTTGCTATGGCTAGCGATTTTATTATGCTCGATAACTCGACCGCGACGTCGAATCTTGATGAATTCGCGAATGCCATTTTTCAAGCTTTCACGCCTAATTGATAGCGTATTTGTTCTGATTGTATGATTGCTGGTTACATTAATTATTAGCGTTAGTAACGGAAGCAACAAATGGGTTTGATTGCAACGAGATTTTTTGTGACTACCTTTTAATTATATGATTAAACGAACTTACCTGTAAGTGAAGTTCTATCATAATTGTATGAAGCGCCTCTTCCGAAGAGATCAGTATGTAGTGCTTCCACTATGCACCGATGTCGCCACAATCTTTTCAGTTAAAGTTTTCCGTTCCGGTCCGTGTCTCTAGCGTTCCCTAGCTCATTTATTCAAAGTGCTGCCGTGACTACCAGGGTTTTTAATGCGTACAGCATTAAAAAAGAGGGAAAAATTCTATTGGGTGGGTCTGATCTCTTCGGAAGAGGCGCTTCATACAATTATGATAGAACTTCACTTACAGGTAAGTTCGTTTAATCATATAATTGTATTGCGCGCCTCTTCCTCGAGATCAGTATGTAGTTATTTAAAGTGTGTTACGGCAGAGATTCAGTGTCTCAGAATTTTTTATACCTGTTTATTTTTATTCGATTAAGAACATTTAGAGAAAAAAAAAATAATAATAGCCAACATTTATGACACGCAGTGTTAATCATTGACTCTATCTAGAATAGCCTTTGCATAAGTTCCTTTATCTGTAATAATATTCCTGTCGTAAAATCTGGCGAAGGTACCAGATCTCTCCGTCCATCCCGCGGCTCCTTTAATTGCGTCTATGTTGACACCACTTCTTTTCGCTGTGGATGTTGACGCATGACGAGTACTATATGCATCGAATATATCTGTATCCACTCCGCTTTCCTTAAAGGTCTTTTTTATCCACCTACTCAAGGTCTGGCTGGATACACTTTTATGTGGTTTCTTAAGTGCTACAAATAATCGAGTTTCTGTTCCTCGCAAATCCTTTGTCCTGCTTAAATACATTTCTAATGTCGAAGCCGCACAGACGTCAGTGTTTTCCTTATAGAAGGGGATAATCAAAGTCGGTTGCTTCTTATTCATCTTTGACGTCTTTAATCTGTCCGGAATCTTAATCTCTATCAAGCCCGTAGATCTCCGTACATTTCGGGTGTCAATCGACGCGAGTGTCTGCATGCGCTGTGCTGTGACTAAGGCTAACAATGTTACCAACTTATACGTGAGTTTCTCCAACGTAATCGCATCGTTCGGTCCCCATTGCAAAAGGTGATTTAAAACGATTTGTGGGTCCCACGTCGACTCGTATTTTGGCCTTCCCGGTCGAAGTCTCGTAATGCCTTTAAATAGTCTCCGTATTTGAGGATCTTCACCCAATTTTGGACCAAGCAACAGAGCGATCGCTGATCGGCAGCTATTCAGCGTACCATAAGAAGCCCCTCTTTTGAACTCTGCCATCAGGAATTTTATTACTTGTGATGCGTCGCATCTGTATGGCTCGATGGCATTTTGACGGCAAAAGGACCACCACTTCTTTAAGCAGCTATCGTATTGTTTAAGCGATGACTCCGACAGTGAGGATAACATGACCGTAAGCGCTTCTTCGGGTACATTTTTCTTTTTTAGCGCTTCGCAGATAGCACTCCGGCAACCAGGGTAATCCTCTTCCAGATCGGGTGTGGCTGCCTGTTCAAAGAACGTAACAAGTTCAAATGTGGTTTAAAATAAATTGGTTCGCCATCCAGCATGGCAGTGAAGACAGGAAACCAAACCTGAGCTGGCCAATGTGGCACCACAACTATACCTCTAGCGCCGTCGTCTTGAATCTTTCTTAATACTCGTAAAATTATTGCGAACGGCGGAAAGGCATAAAAAAAATATTGGCTCCAATCTATCGTGAATGCATCAACTGCGATTGAACCAGGATCCCTTGACCAAGAAACATAGCGTTCACATTTTGTATTTGTCCTTGTCGCAAATAAATCTATCTCGGGCTTGCCAAACCTATTTTTTATACTTTTGAAGGCTGAATATGACAAGGCAAATTCTGTCTCCGGTTCAAGACGTCTAGATTCGAAATCGGCTTTAGCATTATCTCGAGATGAAATGTAGGATGCAAAGATCCAAATGTTTCTTTTTTCGCACCAATTCCAAATCTCTTTCGCCAATCTACTCAATATTGGAAACTGAATACCGCCCATCTTGTTTATGTAAGCGATGGCGGTAGTGTTATCGATTCGTAATAACACATCACCGCCTCTCAGATTCTCCGCAAAACATTTCAAGGCAAAGAAGGCCGACAATAATTCTAAATAATTGATATGATAAGCTTGTTCTTCTTGGCTCCAATGGCCGTGTGTTCGATTACCATTACAATACGCGCCCCATCCTGATCGCGATGCGTCTGAGAAAATTTCTAAACCTGCTCTAAATTGCTTAATCGAACGTGTAGCTTTCTTAATGTTTGTCTTCCACCACTCGAATTCAGTCTGCAAGTCGTTACTGAGTGACATGCGTGCTTCAAAATTTCCGTTATTCCTCCTGAGTGCTAGGAATTCTGCTCTTTCAAAGTCTTTCATGTGGACCCAACCATACTTTAATGCTATGCAACTCGAACCTAAAGTGCCTACCAATCCCGCGAACTCTCGGATAGTACAACATCTTATTTTACTAAATTTCTCAATTTTATCTATTGTTTTTTCCCTTTTTTCTTCTGGAAGCTCGATACTCATCGTTTCAGAGTTGTAATTGAAACCGAGAAATCTACATTTTTTAGAGGGGATTACTTGGCTTTTCTTGTCATTGATGATAAATCCTAATTTCTCAAATAATTGCCTGGTCATCTGAACATTCCTTAAACATTCTGCATATGAATTCCCTAATAATAATAAGTCGTCCAAGTATACTACTGATAAATATCCGCGCTCTCTAAGATACAATACGATCGGTTTTAACAACTTGGTGAACGTGTATGGAGCTCTATTAAGTCCAAACGGCAAACAGGTGAATTCGTACAATTTTCCTTCAAAAATAAATCGTAAAAACTTTCGATCAGATTTTGTGACGGGAATTAGGTAATATGCATCCTTCAAATCAATAGACGCCATAAAGCAACCACGAGTCAAAATTTGCCTTGCCGTTTTTCCATCTTCTAACTTAAAATGTTCCGTCTTTATAAATTCATTTAACCGTTTTAAATTAAGGATAAGACGATGTGATCCATCAGGTTTCGGTACTAGAAAAATCTTAGAAATAAATTGTTTTGGCTCCGGCTGGCAAACCTGTACTACACCTTTTTCTATCAAGGTTCCGATTTGTTCTCTGATTAAATATACTTCCTGTTTTGACCAACGAGGTTCGGTAGGTGGAGTCTGTTGACGTACCTCCGATGTAAAGGGTATAGTGTATCCTGTAACCCAGCTCAGTATGGTCTCGTCTGAAGTTACCTCAGACCAGTTGTGCTTAAAGTGAGCCAATCTACCTGCAAGTTTACCTACGTTTAGCTGCTCTTCTTCGCATTCGTCTGCTCCTGCTTTTGGTAATGGCTCCTCCCTCGAGAAGTGGACTTGTTGTCCCGACTGTAATTGCTCCGACTGTAATTCTGTCTGTACCCGCCCCTCCTCGAATGGATGTTTGACTTGTAATAGCCCTGGTGAGGCGGGCCCTTCGAGTTTTTTGGGTACTTTCCTTTGTCAGACGATTGTTTAAACGACGGTTTTAGATCCTTCGTAGATTGCTGCAAAACTTTTGCAGCCTTTATCTTCTCGCTCAGCTCTTTTCCAAATAGCCACTCGTCGGATGATAAATCTTTCAGCGTATCTTTAAAGGGTGCTTTGATATTTTTTAGAATCAAACTCCTCCGAATCGATGTTTCATCGTGTTGCAAATCAGCTAGCAGTTTTGCGACGCCCGTAAGAGGTTCCAAGAATTTCTTCTTATCGACCAGATTGGATTTTAACAACAATTCTATGGTTTTTCCGACACCGGCGAGCGAAGCAGCGATCTTTTCCTGTTTTTCAACAATCTGTTCGTCTCTTTTTTGGATTGTACTATCCAAGGCTGCCTTAACCTCCAAATTTAATTTTGGCGGATCCATTAAAACGCAATTTTCTGGAGGTGGAAACTTTTTCAATGATGTCTTTCGATCCTCCGCCGGTAACCCTTTTTCGATAATTTCGCACCAAATCGCTGCCAGATGGCTATGTACTGCTGGTGCTAACACTCGCTCGGGCCTGATACGTTCTCCAAATACTTCCAGAACATCAGCTTCTAGTTCATCTTCTTGAACTTCCGACGGTATAGCCTCTGCAGGAGGTCTTGTATCGCTTGCGAGCTTGTCATTGCTGCCAGTTACGACTGCCGGGGCGTCCTCGCTATCTCTCGTTATCTCCGTGGCGGTTTGTATATCTGGCTGTGCAACGTTGTCGTTGGACTTATTTCCACCTACTGGTTCAGGCGAACTAGAGCTTGAAGTACGTGAGCCACGCACATTGTCTAGGGACTTACTCCTTGAGTTCTTTCTACGATCCGTAGACGCATGTTCACGCCTATAGTTACTATAGGCACTGTGTTTCGAATACTTATCATCATGATAATACTCGTTTCTGTCTCGATCCTCCTGTTCGCTACTGTAACTGCCACGGTACTGACGTCTATAACGCCCTTTTGAATCGTAACGATCATAGTCGTGGTAGTCTCTCCTGTGAGATCGACTACGCGATCTGCTTGATGATGACTGTCTTCTCGAAACGTGTCTTTCGTTACCTGTTACGGTGAAAAGAAGGGGATAAAATCATCAAAAATAAAAAGAAACTAGCATAGTCTCTTATTTATTTATTTCTTTTTACATATATATAGATATTTATATCCGTGAGGGTTATTTGCTGTCACGAGTCGGTTGTACCGCAGCGTGAAGCGATGTATTGCCTTTTCTCATCTGGCGTTTATTTCTCGTAATCGTTGGACGCTTACGAGATGAGCCACGTACAAATTTACTTACGATATGTACGAGATCCGGTACGAGGTTAAGTATCCTATTGATACGTCCGGAATTAAGTACGGGATTAGCGGGATTATGTGCCATACGATGTTGAACATCGATGACACACATCTTTTGGTTTATTGGTTGGACCAAAAAAACCATTCCCTTTTCCTTGGCACAACGATATGCGTACCGTCATGGCCGTCTGAAAGTACGAGCGAGGCCGCCTTTTTTAAGACTTAACCTTTGATGTATACTTACAGCGCTCGTTTTCTCTCTGTTGTAGAATCTGTTCTTCCAACCATTCTACCCGCTTCTGTAACTTTCTTTCACGATTCTCGTCGTCCGACGAGCGATGTCTGTGTTTTCTTTTTCCCATTTCGTGCAATTTCTGCATAGACCGTGTGACGTGATCGGCACAAAGAAGAAGAATGAGCTAGGGAACGCTAGAGACACGGACCGGAACGGAAAACTTTAACTGAAAAGATTGTGGCGACATCGGTGCATAGTGGAAGCACTACATACTGATCTCGAGGAAGAGGCGCGCAATACAATTATTATTTGCAGCTACAGCGTTTATGTAAAACAAATATTTCAGAATGCGAAACATATGCTACTAAAATCAAGAGATTTTTTAACATAACATAGAAACATTATACTACTAATTTAAAAAAATATTTTTTAATTAATAATTTTAATTTCCATTGTCTATTAGAAGCATTTATTTTTTTGATTTTTGTGTTATTTATTAAATTGTTTGAATGATGTCAATAAATGAGAATGTCCCTTCTAGATGTCCCAAGAAACTGTAAGGTCTTAGCGCGGATAATTTTTTTCCGGATTTTGTAAGTCCATATTAGGATATCGTAATATTGCTTCCTCATAGAGGAAGCTTTGTTTTCGTGAATTTCATATATGAACCTTTGATTGCGCATAAAGTTGGGTCTAGTCAATCAAATTTAAATGAATTATATATGAAATAGGGGTAGAAGAAACCAACGAAGAGATTGGTTTTTGAGTTTTTTCTGCCAATATGTTCAGATCGTTGTAAAACGTCGAAATATCGCCTAAAAAAAAATGTCCGTATGTGTGTGTGTATGTGTGTGTGTATGTGCACATTTGATGTTGTGGTTGCTCTAACTTCCGCAAATATTGAGATATCGGGCTGTTTTTTTTTTTAATCGATAGAGTATCATTCAAGGAAGGTTGGTATTGAATTTGGCGATGATCGGTAAAAAGGTTCTTTTTTAAAAAAATTTTGAATTTTTTTAAAAATGTCCGTGGTTGCTCTAACTTCCGCAAATATTGAGATATCGATTTATTTCTAATTTTATTATATTTTTCAGTCTTTTCTACCCCTATTTCATATATAATTTTTTAAGATTTGGTTGATTAGACCCAGCTTTATACGCGATCAAAGGTCATAATTTTGATCGCATATAAAGCTAAGTCTAATCAACCGAATTTAAAAGAATTATATATGAAATAGGGGTAGAAAAGACCGAAGTAAAAATTGTTTTTTGAGTTTTTGATACCAATGTGTTGCTTATGTTCGAAAACGTCGAATTTAAATTTTTTGAGAATCGGCTATCCATCCAATAACTTAGGGTAGATTAAGGCAAATCGGATTAATATAAGTTTTAAGACAATTTTTGTTAGTGTTTTATTTTAAACGAGCTATTTTATCGTGCTAATTAGTAATCCGATTTGCCTCGGTCTACCCTATACATTTTTTAGGCAGAAATCGGTAACCCTTTCATTAATCTTCGCCAAATTCAAAACAACCTCCCTTTAATGATACCTTATATATAAGATTACGTGTATGATTTGTACATTTTTTAGGCAAAAATTGGTAATCCCTTCACCGATCATTGCCAAATTCAACACCAATCTATCTTTAATAATAATTTATCCATAAAAAAAGTGTGCAAGTAGAAACTTGCACATTGCTTCCTCATAGTTTTTAGAATTTTTTTAGAAATGTCCGTGATTGCTCTAACTTCCGCAAATATTGAGATATCGGGCTGTTTTTTTTTTTTTAATCGATAGAGTATCATTCAAGGAAGGTTGGTATTGAATTTGGCGATGCAATATTTGCAGAAGTTAGAGCAACCACGGACATTTTTAAAAAAATTTGGTTAATTAATCAATAATTTTTTAAAATTTCTGTTTAAAAAAACAGTCAAGTTCGCTCACAAAGCTTCCTCTATGAGGAAGCCAAAACAAATAAATAAATACTAATAATTATACATTGAATAAAATACAAGCTTCCTCATAGAGGAGCTTTGTGAGCGAAGACAAGTTTCCACTTGCACACTTTAAAACTATGAGAAAGCAATGTGCAAGTTTCTACTTGCACACTTTTTAGTTTTGCCTAAATCGTCTTTTTTCCATTTCCGATGACCCTCGTCTGGGAGAGTTCGTTGGTTCCGCCACAATGCTACATCATTGCTGACTTTACGTTATCGCACTCAGACATCTGTCTGACTACTTTCGGGATTCTTTGTTACACCGACTTTCATTTGCCCGCATCAAATCACTGTCAATCTTTTTTTCCCTTTTTTTTTAATAATTTGCAGTCGAAGTAGATACCAAAATATTAACATCCAGAAATATACTTAGCCAGATTTAGTTTGAAATACATAAATCGAAGTTTACATTTAAATGTTAATCTTGTGATTTTAATTGTTTGCTTTGTTTTATTTAACTTTGTATAATTAATGATAAATTTGAGTTCTGTCAACATACCTTACTTATTATTATCTACGAAAATAATTTAACCGTTTGAAAGCTGAAGGTGTTTAGAGAAATAATAAGTTTGCCGGATTTAATAAATCAGATTTGTGTCCTTGTGAGAATTTTGATATTAGAAGATTTTCCTTTGAAGGAGACTTATTTTACTCACGCATACCGTTATATTGTCGCAAAATCTTATTTATTAAGTGGATTTTTTTTAAGAATAACGTGCTTTGTAACGATCGTTGGACAAAAAACTTATAATACATAGCTTATATGCTTATATATGTTTATGTAAATAAAAATGTAACATCTTGCCAGTATTTTCTATAATTATGCGAGGAATTCAATGTTTACATACAAAACAGCTACAAACGTGTTTCTTATATTGGGTTTTAATATGATTTATTCGAAAGTGTAATATAGTATTTAGAAAACAACAAAGATGTATTGAGATTGCATTTGAATTTACCACGATACCGACACGTTGGCTCCTTCGATGGTCGAGTATATTACGTCAATAATTATACTTTCTATTTTATAGAAATCGAGTTTCATGAAGCTGTATATCCAATCAGAGTCTCTATATATACGAAGTATATAATCCTGGAAACATAATTAAAATTTAGGCTCAAGATTCTTCAAATGATCGGTGGATTTTATTGTGGGATGGATCGCCTCAGATTGTGCCTCCGATATCAAGACTATTTTCCCCACCCTTACAGCCGTGTAACTTTAAAACCAACATACTCAAACTAGAATTTAAGCACAGTATATTAGACTACACAAAGCTAGATGCTGTGATGCTTATCGGAACGTCAAAATTGATCCTTCCAAGAAATCTTGAAGAGAGTTTAACTGATCTGTTAAAAAGACTTAACCACATGTATTTTCACCATGAGGATGTCCATAATCTAACAGCAAATTACGAAAATGCACATTTAGATATTGACCATCTTCAAAAGAATTTTTCTGGACACTGTATTACTTGTAAAAGGTAGGTATTACATTTGTCAACATTAAGTAGGGAGCAAAACGTGAGTGTGCAAATCATTGCTGAAAACAGTTTATGTATTGTTGCCACAAACATTGCGTAAACATTAATGAAATCGTAGCTCTATAGGATTCATATTTATGGTGCTTTGCAGCAAAAATGTGTAAATTGTTTCCATCAATAATATTTAAACTATATAGCCAATGGAGCTTCCGGGCGTAAACTGTTGCTACCAAAATATAACAAATAATGAATAAACCATTGCTTGAAACAAATTCAATACTGTTGCTGAGCATTTACAGACGCAGCTTTACATGTTGTTTGCACAAACATTCGTCACGAATTTACGCACATATTTCGTAAATATAACTGACGTTTTGTTATCTGGGAATATTTAATCTTTCTTTATTCTGTTAATAATAAAAATAAATTTGTTCCGACATTATTTGCAGCGATATAGAAAACAGTTTTCATAAGAATAATTTCAGGAATGAAAAGACATCTGTACTTCTTAGGAAGATAATCCCTGATCATATGAATCGTATAGATAAATCCAAAAAGCTATCACTTGACAGTTTTTCTGCGTTTTCTGTAAAGTATTCTAAGAAGTTTATTTCTCATAATAATATTTATTTCAATGTTATCTCATGTACTAAAGTTTTGTGTTTTATCTTTGCAGGATGAAGTAATTCTAGAAATATTAAAGCACTTAGACTTGAAGACGTTATGCCTCATGAACCAAGTAAATAGGCGCTTCAATGATTTAATACGGGACCCTCTACTATATACACGTTTGAACATGCGAAATATCTGTTGTCCTACTTATTTTTATAATATACTTTGCTACTTTACACCTAGATGTAAATATTTGCAACAATTAGATCTTACATTAAGTAACTTTTCTTCTTCGCATTTTGTGCAATTTCTTGAAGATTGCGGCAGGCATTTAACGCACTTACGATTCATTGAATGCAGATCTGTCGACAATGATGTCCTATTTAAAATTTCAGAGATATGCAAAAATTTGAAAGGTATGTATATACAGGGTGGGAGAAAAGTATGGAAACCCTGAAAAATCTCGAAAACTATAAGTTTTACAGAAAAATGTTTCAGACAAAAGTTGTTTGGTTTCGAGGGGGCCATAAGATGGTACCATTGGTTTGACCTTGGATGGTCGTTTAAAGCTCACGTAAACAACACCTTTAATTTCTTAAATGGAAACCCCTATTTTTCAATGCATATTCTTGTAGCTAATCTCGAGAGCTTTTCAAAACACTATAATAAAGTATTTTTTCATTAAGAACTTTTGGAATTATGAGGCTTGAAAGTTCTAGTATTTTGACATAAAATACAAAATATCTTGTAAAACATTAAGTTTTCGGTAATGTTACCTTAATACTTTTATGCACAGAATAATGAGACGAATCAATTGGTATGAAAAAAAGACATAGTTGCTTTTAAGAAAAAGTATGCAGATGCGTGTTGCAAATTACATATTTTTTCTTAAAGGAACTGTGCCTTTTTTCATACCAATTGATTCGTCTCATTATTCTGTGCATAAAAGTATTAAGGTAACATTACCGAAAACTTAATGTTTTACAAGATATTTTGTATTTTATGTCAAAATACTAGAACTTTCAAGCCTCATAATTCCAAAAGTTCTTAATAAAAAAATACTTTATTATAGTGTTTTGAAAAGCTCTCGAGATTAGCTACAAGAATATGCATTGAAAAATAGGGGTTTCCATTTAAGAAATTAAAGGTGTCGTTTACGTGAGCTTTAAACGACCATCCAAGGTCAAACCAATGATACCATCTTATGGCCCCCTCGAAACCAAACAACTTTTGTCTGAAACATTTTTCTGTAAAACTTATAGTTTTCGAGATTTTTCAGGGTTTCCATACTTTTCTCCCACCCCGTATATATATATATACATAAAGATTATATAAATATCAAAATTATTGTTAAGTTGCATATATGACCAATACATTATATTTTCCTTAGAGTTGGATCTGACGGAATGTTTTAAAATTGGTAACGAAGGACTTTTATGTCTCGAAAATCTAGAGAGCCTGGAACAGTTGAAACTTGGAAATACAGAAATAGAACCTCAACGTCTTTGCAAAATACTGCAAAAAAATAAACGGATGCGTGAATTAGAAGATTTGTCCTGTAGACTTGGGGGTTGCAGTGGGTACCCAGTCGACCCCGTTGCAATAGAGTTAAGAAATTCGTGTCCGGACTTGCAAATAATAAATTTATATGAAGCAGGTTATATTACATCGAAGGGTATTAATGCCCTTGCTGACTGTAAGAATTTACGAACAGTGAATCTTGGTGGGGACATGTATGTGCTACATTTTCTTTCGAAATATATATTACGTATTCTTTATTAAAATTTGTTTCTCTTGCAAGATTCTTGAAAAAGTTGCATCAATTTTATTTTTGTGATTAAAGTTCTGTAATAATTATATGGTTCTTGTTACAGAATCTACTCGGATGACGTTGTACAAGTAGACGTTGATGATAGCTTGAACAAATTGCTTTCCTCCTGTCAACTGCTGGAAGAAATATATTTGGATTGTATTATCCTCACTGATCACAATTTGAAATTATTAGCGGACTGCAAAAACTTGAAATATTTAGAACTCACTCACACGGATTTTGTAACACCTGATAATGTTCCCATTATTCTCGAGCAATGTCCTAAATTGCAACAGTTTCATCTCCTACCATCTCCTACTTGATTGGCCAGTGGAAGAAAAGTCATCCACATGTGTTACACGAGGACTAATTATATATGTGAATATTTCTATCGAATTTGATTCAAAACCATAGAAACTTATTTATACTATCGGCATAAGTGTCAGTTCAACAACGTATACAACCGATTTGAGAGTAATTGTTTTTAAATTCTCACTAAAATACAGTATAGACATCATTTCCAATTAAAATAAACAGAGACTTATAGATTACTTTTCGAAATTTGACATAAAAACCAGTAGAAAACGGATGCTATTTAAAATGATACAAATTATTAAAATCTGGTCAGTCTTCTTATAACATATTAATACCAGCTTATTCTGACTGTTTGATTGAATCTGTTTATATCTAATAGGTAGTTTCTTTTTTGATTATTCTGGCTAGGCCAACGAAATGTCATGAAGTCTTTAAAATCTTATTATTGAAACTAATATGTTATTAATTGGATTTAATCGAGCTTTTTCAGCAGGGTATGTAGGGGAGACCGGGGCCTGACCGTCGCCGGGGTTGAACCGTCAAATCAAATATCTCGGAACCTGTATATTGTGCGAACTCGCTATTAACATTGTAAACGCTGCTTATTGTACCCATGTGACCAACGGAGTTTCGGCAGGTTACCTGCCGTGTTATGATTTTTACGAGGGCAAACGTGTTTTCGGAAGGTGAAAGTTACATTTTCTGCGCGTGGAAATTTTGTAATATCTGCAATAATATTTGCTCTCCAAATCTCGAGGTACGCGATTATAAAGAGTAATGCATGCTGAACACGAATCCAGTGTAGTTTTTTCATTATCGTTGATGTCTAATATTTCGTGGGCGATCAAACCTGAAACTTGTGTTTGGGGTTAATCCGTCAGTAAGCAGTCCGGGTGCATTTCCAAGGCATTTCCGGGCATTTCCAGGCTCACTGCATATGGAATATGGATGAGACGGGAATTACAACCGTTTAGACACCGAATAGAGTCATCGGACGTCGAGGAGTGAAACAAGTCGGGCAAGTGACTTCTGCGGAAAGAGGAACCCTCGTAACTATTTTTTAATAATGTTTCGCATAACAATTTTAAATAAATTTTTATATTTTTTTTTAAAAAACAATTATTAAGATGTATCCTATCATTTTTTAGGATTAGATGTACGTATATGTATTGAAAATGCAGTGTGACGGTTAAACCCCGGCATTTTTGAGATTTCAATTTTTCCACCGTTGTCGTTTTTGCTCTATACCGGTTAAACAAAGCGACGTAGATAAAAATTTCCTATATAAATTTTGTAGCTAAAGGTTCACTCTTTACAGTGGTATACCACATTTAACTAAAATTTTTTATTTTCTTGTTAAAAATCGGCACCGAAAACAACAACGTAGAACTACGTCTACTGTCCAGGCACAGTAACAGGATTATTCAACTGTCCCTTGCTGAATACTTGAACATGAACTAGTGACAGTCTTAGAACATATATAACTGAAAGGGGGGCGCATTGCCTATATCGCCCATGGAATAATCCTGTTACTGTGCCTGGACAGTAGACGTAGTTCTACGTTGTTGGTTGCGGCACAGTTGTTACTGTGCCTGTTTGATTTTTTTCTTTCTTCTGGGGTAAATATTAAATTTTTTTTTATTTTTTTTATTTTTTTTCCTGGAATAAATCTTGTACATCCTGATCTTTTTATTCGACCCCTATTTCATACTGTCAGGACATCTTCCTTTAGACCGTCGTGAGACAGGTTAGTTTTACCCTACTGATGACCAGTCATTGCGATAGTAATCCTGCTCAGTACGAGAGGAACCGCAGGTTCGGACATTTGGTTCACGCACTCGGTCGAGCGGCCGGTGGTGCGAAGCTACCATTCGTGGGATTATGCCTGAACGCCTCTAAGGCCGTATCCTCTCTAGTCAAAGGTGGCAATGATATCTCTAGGAGTCTCGTGAGTCGAAAGGCTCAAAACAATGTGACGCACTACTAGGCGGCCGGTCCGCGCTCGCGCGGACCCGGTCGTCGCACGAGCCCGGTTTGCCGTACGGCGCCTCCGCCCGTCGTCGGGATCTCACCGCTTACGGCGGCACGGCGTCTAACGGTCGAACATGAGTTTCGCGTGTCTAAAGTCTAAAATATACTATTAATACTAAAATTAGAAAAAATTAAAATTCGGTAAATTATTTCCCGAAAAATTAGAAAAATTAGAAAAATCAGTTTCCAGAAAATCGGTAACAAAAAAAACTGCACAACCGGTTTAAAAAAAATCGGTATCGAAAAAGTAATTCCACCACCGTCATTTCCGGAAAATTCTACCCCTATTTCATACATAATTCTTTAAAATTCGGTCTATTAACGAATGAATAGTTCACGGTCAGACAGACAGACAGACATACAGACAGACGTCAGGTTCTTATAATAATTCCATTTCAAGAAAATCGGTTATAAATAGAGAGTTCGGTCTTGTTTTATCATAAATGGGACTTCTTAAGCTTTAAAATGAGATGTCATTTATTAATCTACGATTATTAGTTTCGAAGATATAAACGTTCAAAGTGTGACATGTTTTCGTTGCATCTACGAGAAATTTAGTTAAACTTTCTAACGCTACTATATCTAAACGGAAAGAAATAGAGAGTTTAGGCTGGATTTATCATAAATGGGACTTCTTAAGCTTTA
Source organism: Temnothorax nylanderi (assembly GCF_030848795.1). Lineage (NCBI taxonomy): Eukaryota > Metazoa > Arthropoda > Insecta > Hymenoptera > Formicidae > Temnothorax > Temnothorax nylanderi. The sequence goes on from NW_027249426.1 coordinate 25,178, forward strand.
AAATGAGATGTCAATGATTACTCTACGATTATTAGTTTCGAAGATACAAACGTTCAAAGTGTGACATATTTTCGTTGCATTCGAAAATAGCACAAGAAATTTAGCTAAACTTTCTAACGCTACTGCATCGAAGAGGTAAGAAGTGAAAGGTTCCGACTTGTCTTATCATAAATGGGACTTCTTAAGCTTTAAAATGAGATGTTATTGATTATTCTACGATTATTAGTTTCGAAGATACATACGTTCAAAGTGTGACATATTTTCGTTGCATTCGTTGCAGGCTGTGCCTAGATTTACCCCCCTTTATACCCCCCCTTATACCCCCCTACCCCCCTTATATACCCCCCCCCTTATACCCCCTCCCTTATACCCCCCTTATACCCCTCCTTACTGTCGATAAAGACGTAGTTCTACGTCAAAAAACTGACGGTTAGGCCCCGGTCTCCCCTACTCAAAATTTACCGTAATCAAAATTAAAATAATTATCCTCTTTACTGCTAAACAGTAATCAAAATTTACAATAATCAAATTTAAACAATTATTCTTTTTACTGCTTAATAGTAATCCAAATTTATAGTAGCCAAAATTAAAATAATTATTTTCTTTACTACTAAACATTAATCAAAATTAAAATAATTATTCTCTTTACTTCTTAACAGTGTTGGGCATATATTTTAAATAACAATTAAAATATTTTATTCGTTATTCGTGAATAACGAATAGTTCGATTATTCGTTATTCGAATAACAATCACAAGTAATTTATTCGTAATTCGTAATTTTTATTCGACAATATAACGAATAAAAAAATAGTCGATCACGAAAAATGATGCACCAATGGAAAATTAATGTTTACTTTACTCGTAAACGTAAATTATAATTTATGAATTAGTATTTTTAATATATTAAAAATAAATTTATACGTTAAATTTACAATTTTATAAATTTTTTAGAATAAAAAAATTTATACGTTAAATAAATTAAAACGAAGAAATTAAATAAAGGACCCTGCACAAACCTTATGGATTTTGGCCCTCAGTGAAATTGGCTGAAACTGTAATAGACTAGTTGGTACATGGGGCAAGTTGGTACATGGTAATTAATGGTGAAAATGACAAAAGATAATATTATATAAAAAATATAGTAGGGGAGACCGGGGCGAAGTCGTCACTATTTTTTTCATGCCGATTTTTAACAACAAAACAAATAATTTTAATAAAATGTGGTATACCATTGTAAAGAGTGAACCCTTGGCTACAAAATTTATAAGGACATTTTTGGTCTACGTCGCTTTTTTCAACTGGTATAGAGTGAAAACAAAACAGGGTGCAAGTAGAAACTTGTACATTGCTTCCTCATATTTTTTAAGTAAGCAAGTAGAAACCTGCATTGCTTCCTCTATTTTAAGCCATAGTTATTTATATTTATTTATTTTGGCTTCCTCATAGAGGAAGCAATCAAAATTATGGACCTTTAACCGCATATAAAGCTGAATCTAATCAACCAAATCTTAAAGAATTATATATGAAATTGGGGTAAAAAAGACTGAAAAATATAATAAAATTAGAAATAGATCGATATCTCCAAATTTGCGGAAGTTAATGCATAAACAAACATTTCTGCAAAAATTCAAAATTTTATTTAAAAAGAACCCTTTGATTATTAGCAATTTTTATTAATTCTATTATATTCTTCAGTTTTTTCTACCCCTATTTCATATATAATTCGTTTAGATTTGGTTGATTAGTTTTGGAGTTATAGAAATTTCGGTAAATTTGGCACACACATACACACACACACACACACACACACATACATACATACAGACATTTTTTAAAATTACAATTTTTCGACGTTTTAGAACATTCTGAACACATTCAGAAAAACAAAAAAAATTTTTTTTTTTACGAAAACAAAGCTTTCTCTATGAGGAAGCAAAAGTGAACAGAAAAGACTTTATAATTTTAATTAAAATAAGAGATCCAATTCGAAAAAGTATCGCGTGCTGCAATTAAAATATTGCTCTTTATTTGAGATCTTTATTAATTCGAAAAATGCAAAAAATGGCTTTCGTACTTCAATAATGTAATAATTATGCATGGTAAACATTTTCTACTGTATGTATTGTATGTGTCAATATTTTAATAATATAATCAATAGATTTAATAAATAATCAATAAATTTTTCTCTTACGAAAAAATCGATTAAATAATGGAATCCAGTACTAAGATGAAAGAATTTAGGTAGTAAATTTAATAAATAAAGCAAATATATGAGGTTGAACTAAACTCCTAGAACTAAACCAATATTTCCATTCTGCACAAAATGGTGGCTTTTTTTATTAAAAATATTAGTTTTTTCTCAAAATTTTGTTAATATTTTATTAAAAAAAAAAAACTAATAAACGTATAATGTTTATTCTAGTTTAGACGATAGCCACACTTCTCTCTTCTGAATAAGAAAATTTTTGGTTTAGTACCTAGAACAGACCTTTCAAACCAGAATATTTAAATTAAATGAAGTTATAATTATCATCAATAGACTAAATCCGGCTTACGTTAGTTTATAAATTATGGTTAATACAAAGTATACGGAAGTAATGTACAACTTTCTAATTTGCACACTTTAAAATTATTTTTTCTAATTTTGTATCGCGTTGTATTTTTCACTCAAGTAAGTTATCTAATATACTCCGGAATTAATTAACCAAACTTTAATTAATTGTATATGAAATAGGGGTAGAAAAAACTGGAAAATACAGAAGTAGAATTAGATATAGATCGCTATCTCAAATATTGAAAAAGTTACAGCGTAAAACACACTTTTCTAAAAAAAAAAAAATTTTTTTTTTTAAGAACCCTTTTACAGATCATCGCCCAATTCAATACCAACCTTCGTTGAATGATTCTCTATCGATTAAAAAAAAAAATATGAGGAAGCAATCAAAATTATGGACCTTTGATCGCATATAAAGCTAAGTCTAATCAACCAAATCTTAAAGAATTATATATGAAATTGGAGTTAAAATTATTTTTTCTAATTTTGTATCGCGTTGTATTTTTCACTCAAGTAAGTTATCTAATATACTCCGGAATTAATTAACCAAATTTTAATTAATTGTATATGAAATAGGGGTAGAAAAAACTGGAAAATACAATAGAATTAGATATAGATCGCTATCTCAAATATTGAAAAAGTTACAGCGTAAAACACACTTTTCTAAAAAAAAAAAATTTTTTTTTTTTAAGAACCCTTTTACAGATCATCGCCCAATTCAATACCAACCTTCGTTGAATGATTCTCTATCGATTAAAAAAAAAATATGAGGAAGCAATCAAAATTATGGACCTTTGATCGCATATAAAGCTAAGTCTAATCAACCAAATCTTAAAGAATTATATATGAAATTGGAGTAGAATTTTCCGGGGAATACATCACAAAATTTAACAATTTATTTAAATATTTTTTTATCAAATGCTAAACTAAAATTTTGATAAAAATTTTGATAGCATATTTTCATGCATCAAGGATTTTACTGTCTCGCTCCATTGCGCTTTCGCCACTGTTAACAATTCTCTATCGTATACATAATCGCCGCATTGGAAGCACAGAATATTCCCATAACACAGATCAACGGCTAGAAAATGTTTTTTCGTTTTCGCATGCTCTTGTATGTGACCTTTTATATAGCAGCCAAAAAATATGCAATAAAGACAAGAATGTAGGCGATCTTTATAAGTTTTACATGTGTGACATAAACAGCTCACAGCCTTCCTGACACGCGCCTCAGTCGATGTACTGGTCACGAAATACGAGTGTATCACTTTGTATGGCTGGATACCTTTGGCTGCTTTAAAATTATTCAAATGTATGCAGCCATGGTCGCTCATCTCAGGCTGTCAGGAGCGACGCCGCTGACCCAATCGCACGTCGTCCTCCTCCTCCGCCAAAACAAATTCTCAAAAATTTCAAACGTCTGTAACTCCGGAACTAATTAACCAAATTTTAATTAATTGTATATGAAATAGGGGTAGAAAAAACTGGAAAATACAATAGAATTAGATATAGATCGCTATCTCAAATATTGAAAAAGTTACAGCGTTAGTATTCCTGTGTAAAAAAAATATGACGCTTATACGATTATATTACAGTATATCTGAAAAATGTTAGAAAATGAAAAATCGGATTAATATAAATTCTAAGACAATTTTTGTTAGTGTTTTATTTTAAACGAGCTATTTTATCGTGCTAATTAGTAATCCGATTTACCTTAATCTACCCTAAGTTATTGGATGGATAGCCGATCCTTAAAACCGATCCTCCAAAAATTTAAATTCGACGTTTTCGAACATAAGCAACACATTGGTATCAAAAACTCAAAAAACAATTTTTACTTCGGTCTTTTCTACCCCTATTTCATATATAATTCTTTTAAATTCGGTTGATTAGACTTAGCTTTATATGCGATCAAAATTATAGACCTTTGATCGCGTATAAAGCTGGTTCTAATCAACCAATGGCATCGAAAACTCAAAAAACAATTTTTACTTTGGTCTTTTCTACCCCTATTTCATATATAATTCTTTTAAATTCGGTTGATTAGACTTAGCTTTATATGCGATCAAAATTATGGACCTTTGATCGCGTATAAAGCTGGGTCTAATCAACCAAATCTTAAAAAATTATATATGAAATAAGGGTAGAAAAGACTGAAAAATATAATAAAATTAGAAATAGATCGATATCTGAATATTTGCGAAAGTTAGAGCTACCACGGACATTTTTTAAAAAATTCAAAATTTTTTTAAAAAAGAACCTTTTTACCGATCATCGCCAAATTCAATACCAACCTTCCTTGAATGATACTCTATCGATTAAAAAAAAAACAGCCCGATATCTCAATATTTGCGGAAGTTAGAGCACATACGGACAACATATGCACACACATACACACATACATACATACAGACGGACATTTTTTTTTAGGCGATATTTCGACGTTTTACAACGATCTGAACATATTGGCAGAAAAAACTCAAAAACCAATCTCTTCGTTGGTTTCTTCTACCCCTATTTCATATATAATTCATTTAAATTTGATTGACTAGACCCAACTTTATGCGCAATCAAAGGTTCATATATGAAATTCACGAAAACAAAGCTTCCTCTATGAGGAAGCAAAATTATATACTTTATAGCACTCCCCGGAAAATTCTACCCCTGTTTCATACATAATTCTTTGAAATTCGGTTAATTATTTCCTGAAAAATTAGAAAAATTAGAAAAACCGGTTTCCAGAAAATCGGTAACGAAAAAGTAAAAATAAAAATAAAAATTATTTAAATAATTCAGCTTGATATCTCAAAATTTGCGGAAATTAGAACAATCACGTACATTTTTTTAAACAAAAATCGGACACCCCTTTATTATTAACAATTTTTCTAATTCTATTACATTCTGATTCATTAATGAAAAATTATCCATTAATGAAAAATTAAACTTATCCTCCAAAAATTAAAAAAATTTTGGCACTGGTTTCAAGAAAACGATCTATTAATACTTATTATTTCTCTAAAAATTTGAAAAATTTTGAAACCGGTTTCTAAAAAATCGGTAACAAAAAATTATCCATAAAAATTATCCATAAAAAAAATTCAGCTTAATATCTCAAAATTTGCGGAAATTGGAGCAATTACGTACATTTTTTTAAACAGAAATTGGAAACTCCTTTATTATTAGCAATTTTTCTAATTCTATTAAGGGAGACCGGGGCAAACTCGACACCGGGGCAAACTTGACACTAGGCTTTTTGCCAATTTAAATATATCGTAGAAACTTGCCTTTCCTACTGTAAATGCGTCTTTATGTGCCAGTATTGTAAGAAATAAAAGGTGCGTATTCATATTTCCCGGCAACTGGCGCTGCCTGCTATGTACGAGTAGAGTTCCTCTAGTAAGAGTTAGGACACCGTCCGCCATTAATAGGGAATTATGCGAACGATCGAGAGAGACAGCAAGAGACAGCCTCCCCACTCGTACTTTTCATGGGTCTTTGTCTCACTCCCACTTATAGGTTTGTCTCACTCCCACTAACGTCTTCTTTATAAATGGCGGAACCAATCAGGAGTCAGACCGGGGTGTCCTAACTCTTACTAGAGGAACTCTATGTACGAGCGTTGGGGTAACCTCGCCGACTAGAGGCGTTAGTGTCCGCGCTAGCCAATGAGGTTGGCGGACAGCTGTGATTGGTCGAGAGAGCTGAGGCGATACCTCGCGCGCGTTAACGTGAAAATGTAACGGTCGTGTGCAAGTTCGAGCATGTTCTGGCTCGGTCCGGGCGTGTTCTGAGAGAAGTGTTCGAGATCCCGAAGCGATCGGACGTGCGTCGGAGGGCTTAGGCCAATTGTACATCTTCCCGGCGTTTATCCGTAATAAACCGAATTGATCGTAAGTCCGTGCAAAGGGCTTCACGCGTTTAATGTAACGAGAGGAAATATACGGTTGATAATTAAAGTGTTATCCGAGACGTATTTCATCCTCCTTCCTTTCCGCTCGTATCCTACGTATTCTTCGCGACGTTTAAACTCGTATTACGTGGACGGAGCCATCCTGAACCTCTCTCAAGATAGTTAACCAAATATTAACAATCAAGTAAATTACAGTATTATCAACGGAATTTGGTAACATTCTGAGTTATAGTGTAATTTTTAACGCGACATAAGCGTTTTTGATAGTGAAAAGTAATTTTTCTGATCTCTCGAAAATGTCTACTCTTTCATCGAGCTTTACTCTTGCGATTCTACCGGTAAGTAATTTTGATGGGAAATTCGATGCTTTATACGAATCCAATAATACTTTTTGCATATTTTCAAAATTTTTATATTTTTGGAGTAACAAAAGTAAAAAACGACGTTCGGGGCAAAGTCGACACGCTGTTTTATTGGCTCCCAATAATAAACGATGCTTGTGATTGCCCATGACAAATGTGTGCGCACGTGTAATCGCGAATTTACTTGCATAAATTGTTTTTCAGACATGAGTTTAGATGAAAATAATTAAATGTTCAACAATTTTTGTTCTCATTATTTCCAATGATTGTTTTACTTAATTCCAAATTTTTGTATTTTCTAAATACACGATAAACAAATGTATATTTAGTTTCAGACAATAAAAAATAAGTTCCAGATCAAATTGTGTCGATCAGGCAAAGTGTCGAGTTTACCCCGGCATTTTTCAATTTGAAAATTTGTCTTTGCGTCATTTTTCCTTTCCTGGGGCAAAACTAAGCGACGTACAGCAAAATTTTCTTAAGCAATTTTGTACCTGAAGGAACGCTCTTTAAATGTGTACCATTAAATTTGCTTAAAAATTTTAATTAATTGTTGAAAATTGCCTTTGAAAAAATTGTGTCGAGTTTGTCCCGGTCTTCCCTACATTCTTTAGTTTTTTCTACTCCTATCTATACTAGTCTATACTATTATATAAAACTAGCTGGTTACCCGGGCTTCGCCCGGAAGTCGTTTTTCTTAAAACGACTTCATTTGTCTTTCAATATCCTTATTGTGGACAAACATAAGGAGTGTGTCGGGTGGTTGATTTAAAGACGATAGTTTAACTTTTCCGCATGAATAACACATTCTAGGTGCTTAAGCTTTAAACCTTTTTGCTTAACAATAATCACATATTGCATCCATTTGCCCAATTATTACTCTCGGATAAAATTGATATTCGTAATTTGAATCATAACTAAATGCCTCTAATTTCAAATCGGACCGCATAAATTTTTTCATGGATTAAACATGTTGTAACCGATCTTTTTCTACTCGAGTTTCACACTATTGAGTCATTTCCGCTTTTCCGATATTTCACTTACCGATCAGCGACTTCATCCCTTGGTTTTCCTGGGCGTTTTTTTCGGGAATTTCGAGATTGCTCGCTCGCGATGTACACAGAACCTCGATATTTCACTTTAAAAATGCCTTGGAAAATCGGTTATCGGTAAGTAAAATATCGAGGTTCTATGTACATCGCGAGTAAGCAATGTATAGCACTCCCCGGGAAATTCTACCCCTGTTTTATATACAATTCTTTAAGATTCGGTCAATTATTTCCCGAAAAATTGGAAAAATTTCTAATATCGGTTTCCCAAAAGATCGGTAACGAAAAATTATACACTTTATGGCACTTCTCAGGAAATTCTACCCCTGTTTTATATACAATTCTTTAAAATTCGATCAATTATTTCCCGAAAAATTGGAAAAATTTCGGATACCGGTTCCCAAAAAGATCGGTAACGAAAAACTATACACTCTATAACACTCCCCGGAAAATTCTACCCCTATTTCATATACTTTTGGTAAAAATTCGGTCAAATAGTTCAAGAGTGTATAAAGAACATACATACATACATACATACATACATACATACATACATACATACAGACATTCTATTTTATATATGTAGATTCTTACGGGTGGTGTGTGTTTGAACGTTTTTAACTTAAAAACTATTGGACTGAATTTTTACCAAAAGTATATAAAATAGGGGTAGAATTTTCTGGAAAGTGCTATAGAGTGTATAGTTTTTCGTTACCGATCTTTTTGGAAACCGGTATCAGGAATTTTTCCAATTTTCGGGAAATAATTGACCGAATAAGTATTGTATATAAAACAGGGGTAGAATTTCCTGGAGAGTGCCATAAAGTGTATAATTTTTCGTTACCGATTTTTTGTGAAAATATTAAAAAAGATGATAAAGAAGAAAATTGTAATGTGGTTGTGGAGGCTAATAACAAATTAAAGTGTAGAAAGGCTGATAATCATGAATAATAATTGTACAATTATTTAATATAATTATACTAAATAAAAAATATATTGTGCAATTTTAAAAGTAATTTTTTCAGTTATATATATCTGTGAAAGGAAAAACATCTTATCTAATATAAGATTATCATTAAAAATTTGGATAAATGGAAAGAAAAATTTGCACATTCATGATTTTGCAATCTATATAGATAAGATTATCATTAAAAATTTGGAATTGATATTCGTAATTTGCATCGCGAGCGAGCAATCTCAAAATTCCCGAAAAAACGTCCGGGTAAACCAAGGGATGATGTCGCTGATCGGTAAGTGAAATATCGAGAAAGCAGAAATGACTCAATAGTGTGAAACTCGAGTAGAAAAAGACCGGTTACGACATGCTTAATCCATGAAAACATTTATGCGGTCCGATTTGAAATTAGAGGCATTTAGTTATGATTCAAATTACGAATATCAATTTCATCCGAGAGTAATAATTGGGAAAATGGATCCAATATGTGATCATTGTCCAGCAAAAAAGTTTAAAACTTAAGGGGTAACGCCATTCTAGAGTCCCAAAAAAGCCAATTTTTGATAATTTTTTTCAGAAATACAATAATCATAAATGAAAATCGATTTAATTCTATTTATTATCTATATATTAAAGTATAAAAAAAAATTTTTATTAATTTTTTATTGACAAAATGGCGGCGCCAGAGCCATTGATCCAAAGTGCCTTTTTGCGGAAGTCGTCTAACGGGCGGAATCGAAGCTCCTATAATTTCTGAGTTGGAACAAAAATTCAAAGATTTTTGAAAAATATATAAGATTTTCTATAGAAGTACCTATGGGAATTGCGAAATATCATTTTTTGTAAGAATAGTGCATGTTGGAAAAAAATGTTTCATTTTTCGCTAAAAAATTTCGCACAAAATTGTTTATAAAAAAAGTTTTGTTCAACTTATCGCAAAATCCATAGTTACTTCTAAAGATAATGTTATTGTAAAGTTTCACTCAAAATTTCAAGTCAATCGGATAAAAAGTGTTCGAGTTCTGATTCCGCCCGATTTTAAAAAAGCGATTTCGAGAAAAACGCGTTTAAAGTTTCAGTTAACATTCACAGATGCATTCCGCGCCGGCAGACGGATTACGAAAAAGGGATAATAGAGATTTTTCCGAGCTTTGAAACCAAGTGTACCTTATTTCTAAGACCTTAAAGCATCGTTTAAGTAAAAAAATTTTTTTTCGATTTTTTGAAAATTCTAGAGTGTCGTTACCCCTTAAGCACCTAGAATGTGTTATTCATGCGGAAAAGTTAAACTACCGTCTTTAAATCAACCACCCGACACACTCCTTATGTTTGTCCACAATAAGGATATTGAAACACAAATGAAGTCGTTTTAAGAAAAACGACTCCCGGGCGAAGCCCGGGTAACCACCTAGTTTCATATACAATTCTTTGCGATTCGGTCAATTAATTCCCGAAAAATTGGAAAAATTTATGATACCGACTTCCAAAAAGATCGGTAACGAAAAATCATACACTTTATAGCACTCTCCGGAAAATTCTACCCCCGTTTCATATATAATTCTTTAAGATTCGGTCAATTATTTCCCAAAAAATTAGAAAAATTAGAAAAACCGGTTTCCAAAAAGATCGGTAACAAAAAACTATACACTTTATGGCACTCCCCAGGAAATTCTACCCCTATTTCATATACTTTTGGTAAAAATTCGGTCAACTAACGAATGAGTAGTTCGCGGACAGACAGACAGACAGACGGATAGACAAACAGTCGGGTTTTATATAATAGTATGATTCGCGGACAGACGGACAGACAGACGGAGAGACAGACAGACAGACAGACAGACAGACAGACAGACAGACAGACAGACAGACAGACAAACAGTCGGGTTTTATATTATAGTATGAAGTATGAAGTATGATATATGGAAACCGGTTCCGAAATTTTTCCAATTTCTCGGGAAATAATTGACCCAATCTTAAATAATTATATATGAAATAGGGATAGAAAGAACTAAAGAATGTAATAGAATTAGAAAAATTGCTAATAATAAAGGGGTTTCCGATTTCTGTTTAAAAAAATGTACGTGATTGCTCCAATTTTCGTAAATTTTGAAATATCAAGCTAAATTTTTTTTATAATTTTTATGGATACTTTTTGTTACCAATTTTTTGGAAACCGGTTTCGAAAAAATCGGTTATGAAAAATTATACACATCATGACGTCTGTCTGTCTGTCTGACCGCGAACTACTTATTTGTTAATGGACCGAATCTTAAAGAATTATATATGAAACAGGGGTAGAGTTTTCCGGGGATTGCCATAAAGTGTATAATTTTTTGTTACCGATTTTTTGGAAGCCGGTACCAAAATTTTTCCAATTTTTCGGGAATTAATTGACCGAATCTTAAAGAATTATAGTGATCTGGATTGCCTGGAGATCGGTATTTTCTCTTGACGTTATTCGATGCGGTTGTAAATGACAACGTTTTTAAACAAGGAACACCTAAACAACAAGGAAACAAGGAAGAATTAAAGAATGTAATAGAATTAGAAAAATTGTTAATAATAAAGGGGTATCCAATTTCTGTTTAAAAAAATGTACGTGATTGCTCTAATTTCCGCAAATTTTGAGATATCTGATTAAGCTGATTTTTTTTATGGATAATTTTTATGGATAATTTTTTGTTACTGATTTTGGAACTGGTTTCCAAAAAATCGGTTATGAAAAATTATACACATCATCGCCATCACCGAAAAATTTGAAACCGGTTCCAAAATTTTTCTAATTTTTCAGGGATGGCGACGATAAGTTTAATTTTTCAGTAATGGACGTATTTTCTTAAAACCGATGCTATTTTTTTCAGTTTTCTATGCCTTTTTAAAAAAGTCTGTATGTGTGTATATATTCCACTCGCTAAGGATGATTCAAAAAAAGGATGTGTGGTGGAGGCCAATTTTTCATATGGGTTTAATATTTCATTAATGTACCAATTTTTTGAAAACTGCAGGTGCTAAAATTTTTCTGATTGCGAACTATTTATTCAATTAATGGACCGATTTTCTTAAAAACAGTGCCCAAATTTTTCTAATTTTTTGAGAATGGCGAAGATGTGTATAATTTTTCATAACCGATTTTTTGGAAACCGGTTGCAAAATTTTTCTAATTTTTCGGGGATGGCTACGATGAGTTTAATTTTTCAGTAATGAACGTATTTTCTTAAAACCGGTGCTATTTTTTCAGTTTTCTATGCCAATAATAAGTATTAATGGACCGATTTTCTTGAAACCAGTGCCAAAATTTTTTTAATTTTTGGAGGATAAGTTTAATTTTTCAGTAATGGATAATTTTTCAGAGGGTAAAAGCGCGCAAAGCGCGGGCGAAAAAAAAAGAATAAATGAATTGATATTAAAACAGAAAGGCAGCAAATGTAAAACTAAACCCGGTAGAATTTTTAAACAAAATAGAAAAAAGGAGGAACAGAAAGAAAATAAAATGAAAGAAAATGAAAGAGATTCAATAATGGCGGGTCAGCGGAGGGTAAAAACACGCGAAGCGCCAGCAAAAATAAAATTTAAAGACTTTAATATAGGGGATTACATTTTTGAAATATTTGACAATATGCTAATCTGCATCTATAATATTATCTATTATTTATTATTTATTAAAAAAGAATTCGATGATGTAGGTTAGAGTTTGAGGAGAAAGAACATCAAATTTGGTGCTCCTAATTAATGGGTGAGTTTGGGGAGAGGGGAATAGATTTTGAGCCCGCGCGAAGCGCGGGCTCAAAATCTAGTATATATATATATGCGTATACACATATACGCACACATATATAGCTCATTTGCTACTACAACAACGTAACTTAAAAATTGTCATTTTAGAGTTGTTTGCAAAAGAAAGGTGAGAATTTAATATATATTGAATAAAGAGCTAATACACGGAGAAAAAGTTAGAGTTGCTACAACAGAATAATAATGTTATTTTTCGTTCATCAATGCAAAAGGGTTATGGAAACCATAGTACTCTGCGATTGAACTGAACTCTCACAATCAGTACTGTACCGTGCAACTATATCTTATAGATCTCTCAACCATACTATTTATACTGCAGACTGCCACTTTAGAGAGAGTACCAATAATCCTGAGGTAACTATATATGAGGGTATTGTAACCGAATGTTACTTATAGTAAGAACTATACAATTATGAGAACCGTACAGATGAGCATATCTTACAAGGGAACCTCGCGAAGTGGAAAATTCTGATTTTAATATAACTTTCCACACATGTAGGGGGAGTAAAAAGATGAATTTAGATATTTTTTATAGCTGCCCAAAAACGGTTTTAAAAAATTTTTTTTAATTTTTAATCAAAATTTTGTTTAAAAAATTATTTTTAAAAAATATTATTAATGTTGTCGAATAGAAGAGATTTTACTGTAAAACTTTTATAAGAAACATTTTTTGATATCTCAAATATTTTTCGAGATATATCGAGAAAAGCAAAAAACCGCTCTACTATGAGCAATGGTTTCACCCCTTAAAACCGTTTTTGGGCAGCTATAAAAAATATCTAAATTCATCTTTTTACTCCCCCTACACGTGTGGAAAGTTATATTAAAATCAGAATTTTCCACTTCGCGAGGTTCCCTTGTTAGCTACATTTAATGTAATATCAATGTAACTTGAATTCACATACATTTCTTTTTCAATCATAGAAAATGTTGTTGTAACAACCGTAGCAATTTTCTCCGTGTTGGGTTGGTTACACGGGGATGTTTTTTAGCCGGTGCAAGCCCGACATAACCCTGGAGACCGGCTCCAGGGTATGCATTAGGCATTTTCATCCCCAACGCAAAACAAAAATATATATATATATCCGAGGTACGAAAGTAATGCCTCCTGATTTTTTTTTTCAGAAAATTTTATTCCTGGAACTTTTACTGGGTGTTTAGATGAGTTTAATCTTACATCTTTATGGTGTACATTTAATATTTTTCCACATAATAATCATCTCTTTCTATACACTTTTACCATCTGTGAATAAGACGCAGTATACTCGTACGGTAAAAGTCTTTTGCTTTTATTTGTGAAAGCTCGATCAACACTTTTCTTTAGCTCATCGTCACTCGTCTGTAGAATTTGACCTGACAAAAATTTGAATAATGAGGTTTTTCTTCTTTATGACAACGCACGGCCCTACATCAATCTGCGGATGAGGGAGGCAATTGCTGAACTGTAATGGACTGTTCTTCCTCATCCTTCTCATAGTCCGGATCTGGCGCCTCTTCGGCCTATTGAAAGATACACTTTGTGGACACCAATTTTTAGATGCCGATGAGCTAAAGAAATGTGTTGATCAAGCCCTTAAGAATAAAAGCAAAGACTTTTACCGCACGAGTATACAGCGTCTTATTCACAGATGGTAAAAGTGCATAGAAAGAGATGGTGATTATGTGGAAAAATAATAAATGTGCACCATAAAGATGTAAGATTAAACTCATGTAAACGTCAAAGTTCCAGGAATAAAATTATGTGAGAAAAAAATTAGGGGGCATTACTTTTGTACCGACCCTTGTATATAGCTAGATACTCTTATTCTTCTACAGTTATTACTTCAAAACTGCATTAAAAAATAATATAACAAAATTTTAATGGTTCAAAACATTCAAGTTTATTCTCTAGAAAACTTTGTTTTTTGAGTTGTGTCATTGTTGCAGCAAATAAGCGAATTAAATAGTAGCGTACACATAAATATAAACATATAATACTCGCGCGCGCATATGATATAATCTTACCGAAAGTCTTCGCTTCCTTTGCGTGTGCTAGAAGAGTATCCACTCTGCTTCTTCGAAAATAAGTGTTCACGGCATTCCAGCCGTTTTTTTCCTGTATATCTCGTCTACCGTCTTCTTCGTTATCGTTATCTTGATCACTATCATTCTCGTCATTGCTACTATTATTATTATTATTGTTATTGTGATCCTCCTTGGAGGAAATACCGGTGAGGTGAAGAATATCCGCCCGCGCCGTGGGGGCGGCCGGAGGTAGAGGTATATGAGGGGACACATCCGGCAAGCGCCATCGTCCCAGCTCATCGCACCAGGTCGCTGCCTCTCTCATCGCTGCAATATTTCGAAAGAGGCAGCCAGGACGAAGATAGGGTACCATGAGGTCGCACAATTGGGACGTTAACAGTTCTCTTCGAAGGAGCTCGCGACGTTCGGCGTCCCAGGATGCCTGGAGATCTGCTGCCTCAGCTTCTAATTGTTTTACTCGCTTCGCCATTTTCTTCAGTGCATCTTCTGTCGATCTGTTATTTTAAATATAGTGATCAATAGTGATCATTTATTTATTATTAATAAAAATATACTTATTAAAATTTATAGAGACATAAATAAGTTGTACATAAAAAAGACATAAAAAAGTGAATATTTTGTTCTTCAATCTCGAGCTAGTATTTCTTTTTTTCTATTATATTTATATTATTACTATCCTTCATCTGTTATTCCCTTTTAAACATAATTTTATTTTACATTATTCTGTTTGAATATTACTTTTTTTAAACAAAAAACAATTATTTTTTTTAATGATTAAATTTTTATTAAAATAGAAAAAAATAACGTTTTAAAATATTTTTTAAAATAGTGCGGTTTTTCAAATGATTTTAGTCTTCGGATAAATTATATACAAATAAACATTGATGAATATTGTACAAACCTCAGTTGGCCGTATACTTGGAAGACACTACCATTGGCATCGTTGGCTTCCAGCGCCCCTACAAGAACTTCTAGCTTCTTTCTTCTTTTCTCCCTCCTTTTTTTCAGTTCCGCATTACCGATCTCTTCTCCACCAATCGTCAGTTTCTCCAACCTTCTTAGAACGTCTTGTAAAGCTGCCTCTCTTTTCTTTCTTCTTCTTTCCATTCGTTCTTTATCCAACTCATTCATCTTCTCACATTCTTGACTGAGATTTTCAGTTTTGTCAATATTGTTCGTCATGTTTAATCCCGATTCGTAACGGAATTTCAGAGCTTCTAGTTCCTCTTTTAGTTTTTGAGCTGATAAATTTGAACTCTCGCACTCTTTCCGTATCCTCTCCACCTTTAATTATATTTATATCTTTCTTATTGTTATATATTGTATGTACAATTTGTATCGTGTATGCAAGTGAAAAGTATCAAATGTATTTTGAAGTTAAATTAAAAAAATATGCAACTCTTTTTTTACAAAGAAATAGATAAATAGAAGATTGTTTATATGTATATTGAATATACAAATTATATTCTAAAAATTTATAATTAAATTTATATAAAACTATATTAGCAATATATAATTAATAATAATAACAATAAATGTATAGAATGACTGTACAAGAGATATTTGTAGAATAATTAATAAGAACATTTATATACATATATATATATTTGTAAAATTAAAAAGTATAATAGAAAAATTATACGATTATTGCATCACCTCGTCGGAATATTGTTTCTCTCTTTCTTCCTCCGCATCTTTTTGGAAGTCCGATCCAGCGTTTAATGGGTCGCTGCAGTCAAGCAACTTCCTTAAACGTTGAAGTTCTAATTGATATTGTCTAAGAAGAGCGTCTTTAGGGTCTTCATTGACGATCGGCTTATTCTTGATGCAACGAGCTCGGGCAGCATAGCGCAGAGTGCTGAGGGTCTCTTCAGCGTCGATGTCACTTGGGCTTACGCAGGCGATCATCAAAGTTCTGGCATTCCCACCCAGACTGTCTCGCAGAAGTCTCGTCAGTTTACTATCTCTGAGAAGAATCATAGTACCTTTAGTTTATAATTACTTTTTATTTTGTTCTTTTCGATAATTTGTAAAATCTTAAGAAAGTGGAATCTGCGTTAAAGAATTATGTGTGTGTATAAATAAGTATAATATTATAAATAATATTGTATTTTATTGCATAATAATTAAATCATCTAAGACAGATAAGTCAAAATTGAATTGCAATTGCAGTGTTTGTTAATTCTTATGGGGTTTTCAACGTTTGGACATAATTTTCAAATGAGAAAGTTAAGTAAATACAATTTTTGATTATACGTAAATAATGTAAAATGAAAACTTCATCAAGTAGTGGTGTAAATCAGAAAAAATAAAATGAAAATTCATGAAAAATTATGTAAAAATTATTTTGCATAATACCTGTAAGGGACATGTCTTCCATTTCCGGCAGCTAACGCACTAATGACATTCCCTAATGCCGATAAACTCAGATTGATACTGGCAGCTTCTTTCAAACGATCTCCCGTAGCTCCAGTCCTGGTTTGCCTTTCGGATCCAGCTAGATCGACTAAATGCAATCGACCTCTCCTGATAGCATTACCACGTTTATCATCGTCATTGATGGCGATCGCCTCGAGTGACAGAGTTAAAACAGCATGACTCCTCGAACTGGCAGCGTTCATCTTCGTCGCGGCTGCGGCTCTCCTTTGATCGCCCTGTTGAACCAACGCGGCGCATTCGGTCGCGTCTTTGACGGTGACCTCGCGCAATCCACCCGCGACGTAGGAACCTTTCGTAGGGTCCTCTTTCAGTGTCAGGGTTTCCCCAGTGTCGTCTTGTAACAAATCTCGTAATCGCTCGTTGTAGATCTCGAGGTAACTGAACAACGCCAAATACCTGAACGTAGAAAATGTAATAATAAGCATTTGAGAAGAAATATATAATCTATATAATATGTAAAGAACTTTTATATTTCTCTCTTAAAATTGAATAACTTTTGTATAAGTTGTTTTCGTTGTGTAAATCGATTCGTGTTTAAACAATGTGATTCAGAACACATGTTTGTCCTTAAAATTCCTTAATTCTAATCTAACAATTTTTTTCTTTTCTAAAGTTTTGTACAAAGCTTAATGTAAAAAGAAACCAACTACAAAGAGAATATATATATTGCTTTGAAAAATAATTGTAGTGCAACTACTCTTAAAAAATAAAACAAAATTGTGTTACCTAACTCAACCCAAGTGGTATGTATCTTTGTATTCCTGAGGATCTTTCTATCAACCCAAGTGGTAGTAGTTTTAATTCTCCTTGATAAAATTATAATATTACAAAGAATCATTTAATCATTTTAATCACAAAGAATTAAAGAGGTAACATTATAAAATAAAAATATTTAATTAAAATAAATAAATAAATTTTTCTTGTAAAAAACTTGGCGCTGCTTTTTTAAGGTTAATCCAGACAAACTTGCATAGGTGCATAAGCATATGCATAAAGAGATGGATTGGTCTATTTCCTTTTGCACATATATCTGAACCAATCAATTTCTTACGCTTATGTTTATGCGCGATGCAAATTTGTCTGGATAGACTTTAAAAAAGCAGCGCCAAGTTTTTTACAAGAAAAATTTATTTATTTTATTTTAATTAAATATTTTTATTTTATAATGTTACCTCTTTAATTCTTTGTGATTAAAATGATTAAATGATTCTTTGTAATATTATAATTTTATCAAGGAGAATTAAAACTACTACCATTTGGGTTGATAGAAAGATCCTCAGGAATACAAAGATACATACCACTTGGGTTGAGTTAGGTAACACAATTTTGTTTTATTTTTTAAGAGTAGTTGCACTACAATTATTTTTCAAAGCAATATATATATTCTCTTTGTAGTTGGCGTAATTTAAAGATTTCATATATTTTTTTGAAATATATATATCACTTGGATTGAGTTTGGTAACGCAATTTCATGATATAATAATAATTTTGTTATAAGGTATATATATATATTCTCTCTTTGTAATTGGCGCAGTATTAAAAGATTTCACATATTTTTTTTTAAATAGATACCACTTGTTATTTAGGTTTTTTCGAGATAGATATCACTTGGATTGAATGAAGTAACAATTTTGTAATTTAATAATTTTGTGAGACAATTTTTGTGAGACAATTTTGTGAGACAATTTTTGTGAGACAATTTTGTGAGATAATTTTTCGAAACGTTGTGAGTTTAAATATATTAATTATTAGGCCAGTTGGGTCGAACAAAAACGACTTCTGTTTTTAATAATTTTGTTAAGATAGATATCACTTGGATTGAATAAAGTAACAATTTTGTAATTTAATAGTTTTGTGAGACAATTTTTGTGAGACAATTTTGTGAGACAATTTTTGTGAGACAATTTTGTGAGACAATTTTGTGAGACAATTTTGTGAGACAATTTTGTGAGACAATTTTTGTGAGACAATTTTGTGAGATAAAATTAATGATACTACCACTTGGTTTTTTTCAGAGGTAACAACCACGCGTGTACTTGGCGCCCTTTTTTTACCTTTTTTAAAAAAGGTAATTTTGTACTAATATCATGCATTTTGTAGTGTTACGCATCCTCTTCTAACTAGTCTTATAAAGAGTATATCTTACAAACAGTATGTACAAATTGTAAAGCTAAAGGTGTTACAGACTATTATTTCTAAGAAAATAGATTTTTTTAAATAACATGTAGACATGATACAAATAAAACAAATTTATTCTTTATGTTTTTTTGTACTTTTAAGTACTCTGCATTTAAAAATAATTTACATTATTTTCATCCATTTGTATCATGTCTATTTGTTATTTTAAAAAATTTGGCAATTATACCGTTCAATAAAGCAAAGTTTCAGCTTTAAGAATCTGTTTTTTGAATTGCAATACGATGATTTTTAAGGAAGTTATGAGCAATCAAAGTCAAAATGCTCATTTCTTATTCAATCCACGATAAAAACTTTCAAAAGTAGAGATTTCAAGCTTTAAAATCCTCTTTTTAAATTTAAATTTTGTTCATTTTTAACAAAGTTACAGCTGCTTGAATTTTGCCTATTTTTAAAGATAAATTTAGTGTTCTTTTAAAATACCTGACACATTGAAGATAATGAAAGTGCTTCTAGCATGCTCGGATTTTAGATTTCAAATATGCAACAAAATCAATCTGTAAGTATTTCTTCAGAAAAATGCATCAACATTGGTTAGCGCTTAAACGTTAAATTTTCTTTTCCTGCGTTAAAAACTAAAGCTACGATTTATTTAAACATTATTGGAGCAATAACTAGATTAAACATCAATTTAAACATACATGTGTAGTTTGGACAGGATATAAATCCAGGTCAGAATTACAAATTTCTTGAATGTACCAGCATTTAATTATACAGTAAATAATAAATTTATTTACAGTTACAATAGATTATACATATTAAATAAAACTTGATTTGGTAAGTATGAAGTAAATAACAATATAATAGTTTTATTAAATGTTTATTTAGCAATTATGTTTTCATGTATGTATAAGAAACGTAGCATATTCACATATTCACTTTGTATGTGTGTGTTCATATGTGTATGGTCAGAGGTACGAATATAATACTGACGGGTTATATTACTGCTTAAAAATACGGCTTAAAAATAATTATGTTACTGTCTCGGTCTTCTGCCTCGTCTACCCCAATGGTGGTTAGCTGACGACATCTTTCTTCTTGTCGTCGTATCCCCGCGGCTCTACCTCTTGGTCTTCGAACTGTAAATATGCTCATGTACCATAGCGTTTGGTCCAAAGCGTTTGGTCTGCACTATGCGATCGTGTTCTTCTCTATTATTGACAATGCGATCAAGTGCGATTTTTTTGCGAATTTTTATTACAAACGTTCTTCATTACATTAACATAACAAAGTCTATACTTTCAAGGTACATGATGATCGTTTTAAAATGGTGTCTACCTGTGAGATCTTTAAGGATTATGCGCAGTGTTCAAGCTCCCGCACGGAGCACATTAAGCTAAATTAGTCTTCGTTATTTTATTTTTATCTTGCAAATTGTCTTTATTTGTTCTCTCTCTCGCGAGCTTACCGATTATTAATATCGAGTCGCCGCAAGCGCTTGGACACTTCGATAAGATTAAAGCGATCACAGACAGAGGCATTCCGGTAAACGAAACGCCGCGAACACCCCAATAGATACAGAGGCTAATACTTCTTTTCTTTTTTTTTAAGGATTTCTAATGATATCCGTACCGCACGTAGGACGTTCTCGTCGTTGCGAAACCGTTTCACGACTCGGAGGCTGCAAATGTAGCGAGTCGAGTTTGTAACGCAAGCTCCGTGTCCCAATTCGTTCTAGATGCGCTCCTCTCTACCTTATGTAATACATTACTCGCGTAAAGTATCGCGCAATTGTAATTGTACGTTATAATTAATATGTAGTACAAATAGAGAATATACCGCGCGCGCGTGATGTAAAATTGTAAGAGTAGACCTAAAAGGTAGTAAAATCGTAAAACGTAAATATCGTAGAAAAGTTTCGCGAAAAAGCAAAGGCTCGTTCCAAAACAATAGCGGAAGGCTTATATGAAATAGAATAAGAAAGCATTTATACTTCTAGTAGACCGTCGTGTTATAGTTCTGAAGGCACTGTTCAAAAGTTTATTACATTTCTTGGAATAACGGATCTTCGCAAAACACCTCTTCGAATGGTGCGACAAGGAGAGTCGTTATAAACATCGACATGACCATTGCACACGCCTCCTTCGGTCTATATCACAAAATTCAAAATAGAGTAGTCTCAACTTGACAGCCTGTGCCACAATGCCAATGCCATATTTGTCGGGTCTGTGATCGGTTAGGAATTATCGTGAGCTAGCAAAAATCGATGGTCAGAATTCAGGCTTATGATACGCAATGGCCGGTGCATTTCCATTAATTATGTCATATCAATATCGTATCATTATATTACACAAACGCTTATTAATTTAGAGGCACATTGCTAAGGGTCTCGGTTTTTTTTCTTTTCAAGTTGCTCCCTACATTAATGAACTTATGACAATTAGTTAATTACGATTATTCAATACGACAGCGATTTGGCATATATGTATATATATATATATATATATATATATATAGAAGAGAGAAGTGTGTGTGACGAACGAACGGTGGATATCTTTCTTGAAAAGAACATTAATGTGTGTCAAGGTAGTTTAACCTTTAAAGGCCGGGGGTGGTCGAAATATCGACCACCCAAAAAACACAATCTATTTGATGTTTTCGGGCAAAATTTGTGTGTTGAATAAGGGAAAAATAGTAAAAAAAAAAAAAAACTCTTCAAGTCCTTTTCCCGGCCTCTAAAGGTTAAAGACAATATTTGAGCTCGGAATTTCTTAAAATTAAGCGTAAAAAAATGTCATGTGCATAAAAATAATAAGACAACTCTCTACAGATGCTATAACGATCCCGCTATCGGATTTCCTTACCTAAGCAGGAAAACTTTGGCTACTGCTACACGCTATTTGTACTTCGGCGAAAAAGAGCCGAATTTACGATTCTTGCTAAGAACACCGATTGCGCATTTAGAAGAAAAAAGAACGGTACGCAGCACACACAGTACCTAAACCAGCAACAGATCATTTATATGTTCAGGAAGACCTTAACAGTACTATATATGCTCACGCTTTAATAAATCTGAATTCTACGCACAACGATTGTAATGTCAGAGAAGCATTTACTGTACTCAGAGAGTGTACTTTTTGCCGGAATGTTTAAACGTGATATTTCTTTTCTTTTTATATTCACACACAGCACTGGACTATTTGCGTTATTCGCGCTCATAAATTATTTAAAAGCTCTTAGTCTTTTGAACATTAAAGTCCAGAATGCTGCTCTGAGATATGAATGCTCTACAGAATGTACATAGTAGACAGCAAAAGCGTCTATACCACAGAATGTTCACATTTGCTCTGATGCAAAATATCGTTTTCTTTTTTTTTCTCGAGCTACAAAAATCAGGCTGATGCAATGGCAGATACTATGTAGATATATAAAAGTTAGCTTTACAACATGTAATTAACTTTACAACATGTAAAACCTGATAAAGTTCTTAAAAAATCTAAAGAACATTCCCTGAATAAGATCAATCACACGACAATTCAGTCCTCTCTAAGTATCGTACTTTGATCGTAGAACGCATCAAATAATTTCTTTTAAGGGAATCAAAATTTTCTAAAGTAATATGTATATAATCAGTGATATATTCTCATGAATGTGTGGGTCCGTCATGGTACCAGCCTGGATCTGGCCAATCAAATCATGTGATTCCGTAGGGTCTAGACACAGACATTTCTCTTCCGCATCCGTACAGATGAGCCACTAAGATAGATCACAAAAAGTACGGAGTGGGCATTAGAGGTGGGATTACTCTCTCGGAATCAGGCACTGCGTGGAACAGCACTGGTGATGTCTGATCCACTGTCGTGAACTGCATGATACTAGCTATGTTACCACATCGATAACAATAATTTGGGACCGACCACACTGTGACGAGTTTGTCATTAAACATGTACCTATAACCTGCATGATAAAAATATGCGTCATCAATACATACTTCCGAGATATTTAAAAAAATCTGCGACAGAAATATTTGAGCAAAGACATACCTTCCTGAACTAATTGGTGCGCCCTACAGATGAGTTTAAGATCATTCACTTCCATGAACATGTAAGTCACTTTGCTGCCAAACAGCCAGCCTGCACCACGCGGACTTACTGTCCATGTTTCTACATCTTCTGGATCGGACCAGACCAAATCACAGAAAGCACCTGTAATATGGCAATTAAGCAACGATATTTCATTATTATTGTACAATAACAGTAAATATCCAGTCATGTAACTTTTATTATTATGTAACTTTTGCAATGACATATCACTTTATACAATTAATACCTTTGTGTGGAATCTCTTGATTTCTTTCAATCGTTCTAATTTGATCTAGTGTTCTAATAGCTGGAGACAATCCACCGTGTACACAAAGAACCTGTTCATCAATTAACTAAAACAGAATTTTATTCGAGCGTAATCAAAAGTGGAGTTATACCCTACAACAGTACTTCCACGCATTAGCATTGCCGTACTTGTTTTGGCATTCATCTAGAACAGAAAATGAAGAGACCAATGAAATCAAAGCTTTATTATACACAAATGTAAAAAAAGCCCAGAAAAGAAAGTATCGTTGCGCACTTACCGTAAAATCCAAATAAACGTGCGTGATTTGTCTAGTTTCGTGATTACCGCGTAGTAACGTTATCCTGTCGGACCATTTAGCTTTAAATATGAGCAGACGAGTAAACGTTTCTAAGCTATAGTAGCCCCGATCGACAAAATCTCCCAGGAATATGTAATTTGTATCTGGCACGGGGCCACCGTTACGAAACAGTTCCTCTAAATCATAGAACTGTAACAGCACAAAAACATGAACAATCTGATGTATATTAATATCACGATTGTGTACAAATAACTATACAGCTACAGAATATTAAAATCGAAAAGTTGTGAGGCAATAGATAATGGAAGACTAATATTGTTGCGACGCTAATTCGGAAGATTAAAATCCGCTAAAACTTTACGTCGATCCCGTAGCGGTGAGCAAGGATGCTCCGACTTTGAGGTTAGTACAACATTCATCGCACGATACTGTTATAATTGCAAATCGGAAACGTACCTCGAGTCCAGCTCTTCTGCGATCAACGAAGTCGGGATCGAACGTGTCAGTCGTCACTTTCTGCCAAGCGTAGAGAACCTCTTTTCCGGCAGCGGTGGTAACACGATGTAGGGATACGAAATCTCCAGATAAGCACGAAGCAATTCAAATTCAGTATATCGCCGGCACGATTACGGTGTTACTACCGTTTCGCGTACGCGCGTTGTCGCACCTTACCTCGCGACAGCGTGCGGCTCGTGCAAACGTTAACGCACGGCCGCAATCGCGCGGCAGAAACGCCTCGTGTGAACAGGCTCCTTGACTCCTTGACTCCTTGATCTCAGTATCAGCTCTCTGCTGTCAATATATATAAAGAGTCACACGGTCGGTCTCGCTCCGACACTACCGTATCTCTCGATAGGTTAAGTGAACTGACTGTGACGTGACAGCACGCTGAACGCACTAACTATCTGCACTGCGCGCAGTACAAACACGTATATGAACGCACTATATCTGCACTAGAGTCCCTCTAATAAGGGCTAATTCCTTTTAGCGACACAAGTCGACACAAACATCGTTCTATCCTTCTTGGCATTCAATGAATAACAAAGACAGAACGACACTTGTGTCGACTTGTGTCACTAAAAGGAATTGGCCCTATGAGTCGCGACACGTGGCTGCCACTTTTGATTGGTCCGGCATTTTTCAACAACTCCCGCCAATATTTGAATTGTGGAAATGACAGTAACAGTAAATTGTGGCAAAGGAAATTAAAAATATATATGATAAAAGCAAAACATACATAAGAATTTTCTCTGTACAAAAACTGTGTGAAGAATCAACAGTTTGAGTAAGGAAATAAAAAGAAAGGGAAAAAGAAAGAACGAAAATATTACAATGATAGTAATTTATTGTATTAAGACACTTGTATTTAAAAAAAAATGTTATGCAATACATAATAAACTATATAAAATAAAGAATATAAAATATATAATAATAAACGAAATATTTTTATAATTTATTGTATTAAGACACTTGTATTAAAAAAAAAATATTATGGAATACATAATAAACTTTATAAAATAAAAATATAGAATATATAATAATAAACGAAAATTTTTATTGTATAGTTTTATAAATTATTAGAAAAGCAAGACATATTGAAGCTTATTAAGAAAAAATATTATGCATAGCCATGGATTTGCTATCATACCGTCGATTTGCTATCGTTATTTTTCTTTGATAATATGTAATCGTAAAACGACAAATCTTTTAATAATTTGAAATACAACTGATGACAGTTTAAAATATGATTAGCAGAAACATCACGAAATTTAGATATAAGAAATGATTTGATGTTGGTATTTCCTATATCCGAAAAATATTTTGAATAATATCTGAACATCTGTTCTAATCGTAAAAAAATGCCGAATGTAAGTTTGTTAATAAAATATAAAGAATTCTCAGTGTAAGCTTTCAGTTGTACTAATTTTGTAAAATGATAAGATAATTTACTCTTAGATCCTACAGAAAGCAAACACTTGTTACAAATTTTACACCTTCGGCTAATTGAATTAATAATGTATCCGGCAATATTATACAACGAATTCAATTCAAGATTAGACAGTTGTATTATGTAAGGATTGAAAGGGGGAAGTGTATCTATATTTATTACATTATTATTATTTTCCGCAATACTTATGCCTTTTTGTTTTTTTTTTTGTTTTTTTGTCCTTATTTAAGTATTCTAGAAATCCTTGTAAATAATTTCCCCCATCATTATCGTAACTACTACTATAAATATATTTCATGTACATGGCTATGGAAATAAGTTTTAAGTCTTGAATAAATTGTAATGGATGCGGTATCACATGCTTTAGTCTGATTTGTGAAAAAAGATTTTTTACGGCATCTTGAGTAAATCGAGAAGTTAAAACAAATTGCACGTTTCTGTGTTCAAGGAGATAGTCAGTTAATTGAAGTATGGATGTAGTAGTTATAATAATGCCTCTCTGTACAGGTTTAAATTCACCATTTCCTATTTGTAACTCTGTAAAAATATCAATAACTTCTCGTAAAAATTCGATATTCTCAGTATATATGTTTTCTACTTTTTTACCAAGCGCTAGTTTACAAGTTCTTGATGTAACCAGACTAAACCATTTACATATAAGTTTGACAAACCACGCAGTAGTATAAAAATCATCTTTATTACGTTCATGCGCTAATAATTGAAATGAACTGCTAACATCGTTCGAAAAAACATTTTTAGCTTTGTTTACCCTCATTTTACTGAAATTGTTCGTACATTTGATATCAGAGACTTTAAATCTAGGCGTTAATAATAGTTCCGAATTTTCTTGAATAGTTAGCAGTTCATCGAAGTGTTTTAAATATATTTTGTTTGTCGGTAACTTATATTTGTGTACGGTATTTTCAGAAATGGTTATTACTTTGTTATTAATCAAAGCTTGTTTCAGATTTTTGAGAAGATGAGGTGGGTCGGCAATAACATACAAATATCTATTTATATCGCAAGGATGTATGATACGATTAACTGTGTTACTATATTTTCCTGAGCTTATACCTAACAGTTTCCAAATTCCAAGGTTTCCTGAACCCATGTCTGATGTTATAAAATTCACGTGGAAGCCCACTGCTTCTGCTTTATGTATTATCTGAAATATTATTTCTTTTGCTATTTTACTGTTAAAACTGTTACCTGTAAGATGATATCCCACTATATGTTTCCAACGATTAACTATACCAACAAGCATGAAAACTAAAGCATGCGTAGCAATACCTGTTTCATTTGGAAATGTTATATCTCCTACAATTGCTTCGGTGGAAGGATCATAGGATTTTCGCGGTGTGATAGCCATTTCATCGAATACCAGTCCACATTCTACATCAGTATCTTTACAAAAGTAAGACTTCTTATATGCTAAGAAGTCAAACATCTTCTCCGAAATTCCGGGCTCAAATTTGAAATCTTCCAATCGTCTTTGTATTGTTCGTAAAGATGGAAATGGCATACCTTGACGAAGAACTTCTTCATAACCATTGGTTCCACATGCCAGCTTTAATTTTAGAGCACGCTGTACAGTTTCATTAGACCAATTTTTACTTTGTTGACATTTTGTACATAATACTGCTATTTGATCTTCGTTAAATATTCTTTGTAGAGCCTTCTTGTATTTATCATTATTTATTTTTTGTTCTAATGAGTGTAGTTTTAATCTCATCACTTTCATTTTCTTTTGCATTATTATCATACGCAGCTTTGCTTTTTTAATTACTTCATTACATTTTTCTTTACATAATTGTTCGTTGTTTGAGTTTTCAGATTCAGAGATACATGTATCAGAAGTAGATGTCGTCAATATGCATTCTGCCGTGTTATTTTCAGCTGTAGTAGAAAGTACAGCATCTACAATGTTGCTTTCTGGAATGTCATTTACTGAAATATACTCCGCAGTGTTCTTTATTGTATTACATTCCAAATCTTCAATGTTTAGCTGCAATATATTATTGATACGTGAAATACGTGTAAGTGTATATATATTTTTGCCTAATAATTTTAATGTATCTATCAATACTCACTTGCTCTTCTTTAGCATGTTCCTTTGATATTTGTTCATTTCTGCTTGTATCTGTATTTTTCTTTTTCATAAAAAACCCAAATATTGTTGGGACCGCATTTGGTTTTAATTTTCGTTTTCCGTCACATCTTTGTTCCCACATTTCTGGAGAAAAATGCATCTGAAAATACAAAATATATATTATATATGCCCGGATAGCACAGTGACGTCAAATGACATATTAATTCCGTCTTAATGACGTCTCTAACTTAGACCGTGAGACAGGTTAGTTTTTATGGACATTGTATAGCAATAAAAGCAAAAACCATTACTTTACCTCGCAGAGATACGAAGTATTCGTCGCTGTCCAATTTTCGCGTGGAACATTTTGTTGCCATAAAGCCCGACGTTCCGGGTCTCTCGGAAACACTTTCATAATGTAACCTTTTTTTGCAGAGTTATTGCAAAAAGGCGCAGCACACCCAACCATTCTCACAATTGTTCTTTAAAATTATTAAAACTCGGATATGGGACATTGAACACGTGGTGAACACTTCATACGTAACGTAATAGAGAATATACATACATGACATACGTGACATACGCAGCACCGTTATGCGCATGCGTTTGTCTAAAGTAAGATGGCGTATATCTCTATCTCTCTCGCAGAATTTTGCTGAAACTTCAACGTGTCGCGACTCTTATTAGAGGGACTCTAATCTGCACTGCGCGAAAGCGCCGCCAGTGGCGAAAAAGTGAAAGGGACATTTTCTCTGATCACGTGATCAAGATATCGCGGCGTTAGGAGGAGTATCTTAAATAAAATTTTTCACATTTGGACTTTGCGTCGCAATATCTCCGCTCGTAGGGCACGTAGCGGAATATTATAAGAGAAACCCCCCCCTATTTCGACCCCAAGCTGTCGATCAAGCCTACTTAGAACTTGATCCGTTCACTCGTTTATCGAGATCTCAACATCTCGAGTACTCGCAACCCGTCGCGTCGCGTAAAAGAGTCACGGTCGGTCTCGCTCCGCGTGTACTTGGCGCGAGACACTACCGTGTCTCTTGATAGTTTGCTTATCACAGGTTGGGTATACAGGGCGCTGGCGTGGGGGAGGGAAGGTTCCACGTAAGCGCCCGCGTCTGATTGTGAGTTGTGATGTTGAGTGCCGTCCTTGCCTATCTCTTGTACCCGACCTGTGATAAGTAAACTATTTCTTCTTATAATTTAAAAACTCTAAGCTTTAAACAAAATTTTGGAAAAAAGTTGTCTCAGAATTAAGTCAGGAATACGACATTTCAAGGACAAACGTTGGTTCTGAATTATCCTGTATATGTTTTGTTTCCATTAAAATGGAATATTGTGTATTATATATTTTCGTAGAAATTGATTTAGGAACAGCGTTTGCCTTAGATGATTTCAAAATCATTTGAGTTGAAAATAAGATGAAAATCCGTAAATTTATCTTACAAGGGAACGGTCGGGGGTGTCCAAGACCGATTTGGATGCGCTTTGGATATGTTGTTGAGCATCAAAAAATATTAGACTCGTATTTTTTTTTTGCGGCTTATCTCGACGTTTATTGGTCGAAAAAACCCGATTTAGAACCTACCCGATTTGGATGCGCTTTGAATATGTTGTTGAGCATCAAAAAACATTAGACACGTGTTTTTTTTTTGCGGCGTATCTCGACGTTTAGGGGTTGAAACAACCCCTCGAAAATAACGGATTTTATAGTTTTTAGCGAATATCTTCGAAAATATAAGGCGTATGAAAAAAAGTTTGGTACAAAAGGTTGATGGCTTTTTGTGCTCTTTACAATGGCGTAATCAGATTTTTCAAATTTGTCACATTTTTTAATTTAACCCCACCCCCACCTATTATTTTTGCCAAATATAACAATTTTTCCAACGCAAATTTAAGAGCGTCAAATGCCAAATACATCCATGTGTATTTTTATTATGATACCATTATTAGATTTTTGGCAAGACGAGATGATATGTGGTATAGGCGTCGCGCTGTAGGTAGGTGTTGCGTTATTTCTGTTCAAGTTGCGCCGTACGCTTAAAAATTTCCATTTCAACTCCGGGATGACCGAAAGCGCTGATGCGAAGGCCAGCGCAAGGCTATTTCGAGAGTCCTGGACTAGCAACGGAATGTCGACTCCGACATTATAAATACCACCGCCGAATTGTAAGATCGAGCGGGCAGTCGCAAATTTGAACGTGCGTCACATTAACCGCTACAATAATACACTATCCCAATTATAACTCCGGGACAACCGAAAGCGCTTAATTCCTCTTTCAAGAGCTTCATTAAAACAATTTAATGTGTATGCAGAAATTCTCCGCAGGTTACCTGCCGTGTTATGATTTTTACGAGGGCAAATGTGTTTTCGGAAGGTAAAAGTGAAATTTTCTGCGCGTGGAAATATTGTAATATCTGCAATAATGTTTGCTCTCCAAATCTCGAGGTACGTGATTATAAAGAGTAATGCATGCTGAACACGAATCCAGTGTAGTTTTTTCATTATCGTTGATGTCTAATATTTCGTGGGCGATCAAACCTGAAACTTATGTTTGGGGCTTATCCGCCAGTAAGCACCCGGGGCTGGTCCGCCAGTCTCGTCACTGTGGCGCGCCGGGCGCACGACTTCAGCTCACGGCGATTTCAGGTTAGGTTTCCCTCGAGCGTGATTCTGTCTTCCCTTGCACGTGCGTCAGTTTGTGTAGGAGGGAAATGGTACGCACATATCGTCGCAAAACGGGTGTTTTGGCCGACCGAAAAGATGGCGGACCGTTGTTTTCGAGATCGCTCACGCTCACGACACGTCGGCGAGGTACGGCGAGGCACGGCACGGCTCTGAGATCCCGCGATTTCCGCGCGAGAGTTGACATACCGCGCGCGCTGTAGATCGTCCCGACTCCCGGCCGCAGTAAATCGTCGTTGTTGGTCGTTGTGTCAGTGACAGTCGCGCGTGCGACCGCATCGTCCAGCGTTCGCCGCATCGTCTCGGCGTCATTGTCGCCGCCGTTGTAGTGGTGGTGGTGTCGGTGGTGGTCATCGTCGTCGTCGTCGTCGTGGCCGTCGTCGTCGTGGTGGTCATGGCCGTCGTCGTCGTCGTCGTCGGCGCGTCGAGCAATCGGCGCGAGGACGCCGTCGAGTCGGTAAAATGGTCGCGCTCCACCGCGAGCTTTTCTAACCCCCCTGTCGCTATTTATCGCTCCCCCGCGAGAAACGCGGCTTGGTTAGGTTGCTCGAGGGTCCGCGCTGATCCTATGGCACCGGAACGCCGTCACGCGTATTCCCCGTGGTTGCCCGCGTTGACAATGTGACGTGCCGTTGGGGAGTTTACGATTTGGTTAACCTCTGTATTCACGTGCCTAAATTGTTTTATGGAATAGGTAAAACAATTATTTTTTAATAATGTTTTGCATAAAAATTTTAAATAAATTTTTATATTTTTCTCTTAAAAAACAATTATTAAAATGTATCCTATCATTTTTCAGGATTAGATGAACGTATATGTATTGAAAATGCAGTGTGGCGGATTAGCCCCGGGGGTGGCGGTTCAACCCCGGCATTTTTGAGATTTCAATTTTTCCACCGTTGTCGTTTTTGCTCTATACCGGTTAAACAAAGCAACATAGATAAAAATTTCCTACATAAATTTTGTAGCTAAAGGTTCACTCTTTACAGTGGTATACCACATTTAACTAAAATTATTTATTTTCTTGTTAAAAATCGGCACCGAAAAAAAACTGGCGGTTTAGCCCCGGTCTCCCCTACTTGTAATTTTTTATAAGGCTTATATTCTACCTATGAATATCAATTATCCCTATGGGATTTATGGCAAAAATGCAAAGGTCTCTAAAAGTTTATTTTTGTTAAATACGAAGAACAAATATTTTATATTTCTAATTTTTTTATAGTAGTAGACAGTATAAAGTTGTTATTAGTATAATTCATTTGCCTTAAACATATTAAATAGTACTCAATAAATTAAGTTTTCCTTAGGTGCGGCGTATATACCGGAGTTACCCTATATATAATATGTTCTGAAATCCAATTTAATTTAAACTGAGGTAAAGAAATAGCAGAAAAAATGAAAATCTTATCTTAGATAATTTTTATTAAATAAGATAACATGATTTTTCATCTAAGATAAAGATGCATATACTTTGTATTTTTCCACCTAGATAAGATAAAGATAATTCCACTTCTTTATATGGATGATCATCTAGATAATTTTATCTAGATACCGCGGCAAACATTGTTTAAGAGTTTGAAGAATACCTTGTTTCAGAACTGGCGGTGGAAGTCGCCTCGAATAGATGTTCCAATGCACGTTCGATGAATCCTCGCATTGTAAATGATTTCCCGCAACCAGTTTGACCGTAAGCAAACACAGTGCCATTGTAACCGTCTAAGACAGCCTCAACGATTACGGAACCTACATCTTCGTAGACCGACTCTGTTGTAGCGGACGGGCTGAATGTAGCGTCGAATTGGTAGACTTTTCCACTTCCACTGGCGGTATTTTCCAACGTGCAGGATTTTGTCAGCGGATCGATCGTCACCACGTTCTGCGACAAACGTGTCAGTGGAAAATACACATATGATAAGAATCGACAAAAGATGATAAATCGATGTTTCCTATTTTCCGCACTATAATATCGATCATTTTGCAGAACAAGAGAAAGTAGATCTAGAATTTTTTAATCGAATTTTTCATAATGTAGAATTTTAATAGAATTTTCAATATGATAGCATTTTAAATTATATTTAATGTAGAATGGCATTATCAAAATCTTTCATTTTTTATATTATAATGTCAACCTTTAACTGTTTAAATTTTTATTATTATGGGTTTATCTTGATTTAGCTTATCAGGATATTAATAATAAAATATTTATTAAAATCATAGGAGACAAAGCTCTTCAATGCTTATAATTATAATACAATTAATGCAAGAGATTGAAGTTATCAATGAACAGTAACAAAATCGCCCGGGAAAAAAATCTCTTATAATGTTCTCTTATGTGCTCATATAAGAAGCGATCTTATATGATCGTATATGAATTTTGGCCTGATAAGAGCTTATATGGTCATAGGGCCAGTTTCACCAACGTCGATTAACTGTAACCTTCGATTAAACTCACTCTTCATCTCTTTCTAACTGTCCCCCTTAGAAAGAGACGAAGAGTGAGTTTAATCGAAGGTTACAGTTAATCGGAGATGGTGAAACCGGCCCATATATGATTATATAAGATTATATATAATGACATAGGTATATATTTAAATAAGTTTCAGAAAATTGTTATTTTCAAATGTTATTTTTTAAGTGTGCCACTTGATTCTCTCCTTCTTAACATGCCCAATATTTTTTTTAAAATTTTTTCTTGACTAAATATTTTGCCACCTTAGGGTGTAACTCCGGTATATACGCCGCACCTGAGAAAAACTTAATTTATTGAGTACTATTTACTATGTTTAAGGCAAATGAATTATACCAATAAAAACTTTATATTGTCTACTACCATAAAACAGTTAGAAATATGAAATATTTATTTTTTGTATTCGACAAAAAAACGTTTAGAAACCCTTGCATTTTTGCCATACATCCCATAGAAGTGGGATATAAGACATTTATGGGTGAAATATACGCTTTATAAAAAATTACAAATAATGTTTACAAATAAGGCAATAAAATGTCATAATAAGTTACAATATAAGTTTAAAATGTGTGTAAAAAGTTTATTAAGATGTAAAAATGATAAACAAATTATAAAAGATCTTAAAAAGAAAATAGAAGAACGATAGATGCATTAAAGGTTATTGGTATACGATCCAAGAAAAAGAAAGAAAAAGAACACATAGGAGATTCCGGTTTTTATAAAGTGTCTGTACTGTGGTAAATCCCGCATGCTAAAAATGCCGTATATCCTAAGCAGGAGGGATATACAAGATATCAAGCTAAACAAAGAATACAAGAGCTATGCACTTGTATTTTGCTGTATTCCATCCTTTATTACCCCTCTACACTTATGTATCATGAAATAACCATTAAACCTTTTACATTCCCTACAGTAATCATTTTACGTAGGTCGTAATATATGATCGCGCTATTTACGGTGAGAAATCGATTCAACTCACGACGGTTTCGTTAATATTAACAGTAAAGAACTGAAATTACAACACAATACTAATATGGCATAAAGGCACATAACAGTGTAATTGTGAGCAAGTATCTTTATTCCTTCTATTTTTTCGGACTTCTGAGGCGTAAATCCCCGCGCGGCATAAATACCGGAGTTACCTTATACAATTTAAATTTGATCATCCACGCCATTTTGGATGGGCAATGTAGCGGCCCCAAATTTGTACCCAAAATTTTTCTTTTAACAAGACCTTTTAAATGAGGTGGATATTATAAATACTCGAAACTATTATACCCTCTCTCTCTCTCTCTCTCTCTCTCTCTCTCTCTCTCTCTCTTTTTTTTTTTTTTTTTTTTTACGTGGTGGAAATCTTCCGCTACTGGAATCCCCACGGAGCAACCCGTCACGAGGTCCGGAGACCCCGGTCGGGGAGCGCCCCATGGGTTTGACCAGTAGCCCCTCCGAAGAGGGGAAGACCCACCCATCTCTGGGGCGGGGCGGGGGGAGTGCCGGATTCTATGGGGAGCAGGGACCGAAAAGGTCCCGCCATTTCCCCATAGCCTACCGGCTAAAACCACCACGAGTGACCCTAACACTGTACGTTGTATGGGGGGGCTCCGGGAAACGCGATGATCCTTCCGCGAGCCCCCCCCGTACCTCGCCTTTAGGCGATCTTTAATCTGATTTTGACGGCTGAGTCACCACTCTCAGCCCGTCACCCTCCCTTCAGGGGTGCTTGTTTACCAAGCCACGGACGGGTGGCTGCCCCGACCACCCGCCCGCCCCCCGAGTGAGGGGAGAGGGAGAATGGAGGAATCTCTCTCTCTCTCTCTCTCTCTCTCTCTCTCTCTCTCTCTCTCTCTCTCTCTCTTGCCATTTAAAATTTTCGAGATGTTCTCTTCCGTTATTTTCGGGGGAAAAAGAGGTGGAAAACATTTCAACATTTTTCCATATTTTCCGCCGTTCTTAAAATACAAAGCAGATTTTAGAGACACCCTGTACAGACATAATAAGGATAATGGAATTAATAATGACATATATAGAGCGACTCAATGAAATATGAGATAATTCTATGACATTACGATGCATTGAAATGAAAATTGTCGAGTATAATAACGAAAAATACGTTCGATAATTGGTCAATTGAAAGTACGATGACTCACAAATGCGGCAAGTTTCGTGGAATAACAGCTCCGCGAATAAGAAACTCCACGAACGAGAATGTAAAATATTATCGGCTGCGAAACTCTTGGACGGAACTATAATATATGTCGACCTACGATAAATTATGTGATTACTCGTACAAAGTTGTGGTAAACAATTTGTTGAATGACTATACACATACTATACACAAGTAATGTACTAAAATATTAAAAGAATTGATGTAACGCAAATAAGTTAATGATAATAGTACTTAATACTGTTATATTATTTATAAGATTTGCTATATTAAAACCTCTAAAAATTTTGGACTGAATAAAAAAAAGATAGATTTTTTTTTATCTCGTTTAATCTCTTTTTTAATCAAAACTTTTACAAAATACCA
This sequence comes from Temnothorax nylanderi, assembly GCF_030848795.1. NCBI lineage: Eukaryota > Metazoa > Arthropoda > Insecta > Hymenoptera > Formicidae > Temnothorax > Temnothorax nylanderi. The sequence continues at coordinate 60,775 of NW_027249426.1, forward strand.
ATGCAAATAACTGTAAACTAATAATTATATGTATATAATTGTAAATCCTGGAGTTATTTAATAAAAGAAAATAATAATAACGTTATAGTAATAATAATAACATAATCATAATAATAGTAACATAATCAATAAAAAATAAAAAAAGTAAAATTAAATATAAACAAAATTAATATAAGAACAATAAAAATAGCTATATAAAATTAGTAAAAAGTAATAATAATCATGTAATTTTAGCGTGAAATGCATATCGAACTTCTTTAGCGCTAAATGTAGAGTATGACATAATAACGTTCCGATCGTTGATAAGAATGTTAGAATGTGCATTGAGACACACTGTCTCCCTTCACCTGGATGGACGTCGCTTCATTGATATATGTAGCGAAGCTAGCTAAGTAAATGCTGTAAGTGAATTACGGTAATATCGATTACGTATGTCGTGCATAAATTATTTAGCGATCGACGAGGACACTGCGTGCATGAGTACGCGCTATCTATCCGTCTAATCCGTTATATCTATTCCCGTGTACATAGTATAGTGCCTTAAAAATATAAATTCTCTTTTTAATAGAAAATAATTAAACATTACAAATAAAATAATTTATTTTTTTTGTGTCAAATAAAGTATAGTATAATATAAAAATAGTAAAAACAGCAAAATTTGAATTTTTTTCAAAAGCTGTGTAGGAAATATTTATTTATGTAGTTTCAAATTATTATTAATAAGAATTTATATCACTTTTGTCAGCTTTTGTAACTTTAGTTTTCAGTATTAATTACTTTGAGAATTATAGTAATCTTAGTAATCTTTATGTATACAAAGTAAAATAATAATAATAAATTTTAATTAAAATTAAAGATGAAAACTTATTCTATTATGAAAAGGTTAATCTTACATTAAAACTTCTCATAGCTCAGTATCACATAAAATACAATATATTTTTAAGAACATTTAATTTAGTAAATTAATTAAATATCATTATATTATGTTTCTTTAATTTAAAATAGTTTAGGGAAAAAGTAAACTTTTAAAAAAATTCTTTGGTCAAAGAAATTAAGGAACTGTGAAAACTGTATTGCAATTCTTGGGATATTGTATAATTACGAAATTACAAAGCAAAAATAAAAATTTTATTCAGAGTTTTGATGCGCAAATTAAGCGGCTGTCTTTTTAAAATGGAACGTGCAAAGTGCTAATCGCGTGAGTCGCAACGTCTCTAAAAGCAGGAAAGTGTGACGGTACATCTATGTGTGTGTGCACGTGTATACCTGTACAGAGCTTGTGTCGTCATTTACAGGAAAGATGGTAGAGTGACTTGGCCGGACTATCGATTTGGCACATATTCCACTCGCCATCGATAAACGGCTTATAAATGTGGTATTGTTTGTATTACATGCAACTGCCACACAATGATGGTTATAATGGATAGAACCTCGCAATTTTAACCTGTTTCTAAAAACCTAGTATAATAAGCTAATTTTATAATCTGGTTATTCGAAATAAGTTTTATTCATAATATATAATTATGATATAATGTATAATTAAAATAAAATAGAATTATAATACAAATGTTATGTATTTCCTAAAATTTACATAAAAATAAGTAACAAATAAGTAATCTACATAAAAATAAGTAAATTAAAGATTATAAATAGAAGTCTTTATTTGCAATCTTTATTTACACATCTTTATTTACAAATATTTAATATTTTGTTACTCCTCCTCTATGTTTTATAACTTTTAAAATACACTTTATTAAATTTTTCATTAGTTGATCAAATTTTTCATAGTTAGATGCAAAAGTGCTTTATCCCACTCTTTTAACATTGCCATAATTCTTCTTTTCAATTGCATTTTCGCTTTTAAACCTTCTCTCTCTCCCTCCTCCCAGTAAGACCTACTATTTGTTTAATAAGGTTTTGAAGTCAAGACTTTATGATGGCCAATATAAGAGTTTGACTTTATTTTGCTTAAATTATAATTATATTTTATTTCTTTTGTGGCCATGAGAGAGCATTATCCTGTTAGAAAAATAATTTTTGATATCAATTTTCAAAAAATTTCTCTACAGAAGACTATAAAATTTCTTCCATGATATAACTGTGTATATAGTGGAATTCATTCATACGCTGAGAGCTAATAATTTTTTACATAACTGTATATATGTACATACATGTATACGTAAATGTATGAGTGCGTGTGTGTCTGTATGAGGAACGTGTATACACACGCGCGCGTTGACCAGCACTCATTCACTATACATATATATCATATGTAATAATTTATCATATTTATATTTTTATGTTTATATTTATATGTTTATACTTATACAGTGTGAGTTTTATTTCGTGTGCCAATTATTTCAGAAAGTATTGGTTTTTGGAAAAATGTATCATGTAAAAGTTGGAGGGTTTAACATGGGACCAATAGGGTAACTCCGGTATATACGCCGCAGCTAAGGGAAAGTTAATTTATCGAGTACTATTTACTATATAAAAGGCAAACTTGAAACTATGTTTAAGGCAAATGATTAATACCAATAAAAACTTTATACTGTCTACTACTATAAAAAAATAGAAATATAAAATATTCATTCTTTGTATTTAATAAGAAAAACTTTTAGAAACCCTTGCATTTTTGCCATATATCCCAGAGGGGTGGGTTATATGACATTCATGGGTGAAATATACGCCTTATAAAAAATTACAAATGTTTATAAATAAGGCAATAAAATGTCATAATAAGTTACAAAATGTGTGTAAGAAGTTTATTAAGATGTAAGAATGATAAACAAATTATAAAACTGAAAATTTAAAAAAGAAAATAGAAGAGCGATAGATGCATTAAAGATTATTGTTATACGATCCAAAAAAAAGAAGGAAAAAGAACACATACGAGATTTCGAGTTTACAAAGTGTCTGTACTATGGCATAAATTCTACATGCTAACTTGCCGTATATCCTAAACAGAAGGGATATACAAGATATTAAGTTAAACAAAAATATAAGAGCTATGCACTTGTATTTTGCTGTATTCTATTATTTACTATCCCTCTACAGTTATGTATCATGAAATAACCATTAAACCTTTTACATTCCCTACAGTAATCATTTTACGTAGGTCGTAACACAAGATCGCGCTTCTTACTACAATGAGAAATCGATTCAACTCACGACAGTTTCGTTAATATTAACAGTAAAGAACTGAAATTACAACACAATATTAATATGGCATAAAGGCACATAACAGAATAATTGCGAGCAAGTACCTTTATTCCTTCTATTTTTTCTGACATCTGCGGCGTAAAACCTCGCGCGGCGTAAATATCGGAGTTACCCTAAACGATCTTAGTAGATTTTGAGTCCAGGGCCCCGTGTTGAGCCCATTAGAGCCCAGTAGGGCCCAACACGAGCACTGGATCCAAAATCTAATAACGTTTATTGGTCCATTCTAAACCCTCCAACTTTTATCTGATACATTTTTCCACTAAACTAATACTTTCTGAAATATTGCATACGAAATAAAACTCACCCTGTATATAGATATACGAGGAAAAAAAAATTACTTAATTAAACGAGTTAGAAAGTATGTAATTTTAGTCAAATGTACTCCAATTATACCTAGAACGAGAGATCCGCAAGGTATAAGAAACTTGATGCCTCGCTGCAGCGAAAAGTGCAACATCCGCGCGTGAAGGAACATGTGCGCATGTTTTGATGTGGTCGCTAGGTTACAATACGCTCGATATATGACAATAACGCTTTTCACCGCGACTTTGTCTGACTGAAGATGAATCAAAAGAAGAACTTAATTGACTAATGAGCCTTAAAAACTAATATTAATTATAATATATGTCTATAAGATGATTACATGTATATGTATATAAGATAAGCAAATAAAAGAAGATATAAAAATTTAAAAATTGATGAGAACGTAGTGTATATATTTCAATATAATTATGATTCGTTCAAGAAATGGCATTAAAAGAAATGAAATGTCACGAAAGATTAGGATATATGTCTCTCTCCTCTCTGTCTCTTTCTTATCTCTCTCTCTCTCTCTCTCTCTCGCTCTCTCTCATCTCTCTCTCTCTCCTCTCTCTCTCTCTCTCCTTCATCTCTCGCTCTCCCCTCTCATCTCTCTCTCTCTCCTCTCTCTCGTCTTCTCTCTCCTCTCTCTCCTCTCCTCTCTCTCCCTCTCTCCTCTCTCTCTCTCTCTCTCCCCTCTCATCTCTCCCCTCTCTCTCTCTCTCTCTTTCTTTCCTTCTTTCGCACATGTTCCCTCCTCTCTCCTGTCTCTCTTTTCTCCTTCTTTCTCCTTCCTTCTCTTCTTTCCTCCTCTTACTCATTTGCTCTTCAATCTTTCCTTAATTTTTTTCAATCTTTTTTCAATTATTTCTTTGTTGACTAAGATAAGTCACATTTTTGCCAAATTAATTATTTACTGTCGTAATAATTTTGTATAATAGTAATAAATATTAAAATTTGGTTTTAAATTTGCATTTAGTATATGGATAGTAAGTGGGACGACACTTAGTCGGTGTATCTGACATACCTGACATCCTTGCTGCAATTCTTTGTTGGACATAGGCCGACATCTCACCGCCACTTTTACAGACTCGGACATCTAGAAATGGTAGAGAATTGTCTTTAATCAATTTAATATTCTATTAAAATTACTATGATAGAAGTCCTGTTTAACTTATTTTTAATGTACAAAAGTGAAAGTACTATTTGTGGAAAGCTATTTCTTTGTTATAAAACCTTCTTTTCCATAGTAGCAAAAAGAAAATGCAAAATTACATGTAATGCAAGAAAAAAATAGTATTATGATAATTATCAACTTGTATCGTTGCTTTATTTAAGCTATATTATAATGAAAGCGAAAGGTAAACATTGCATATTAAAAAATACAATAAAAGAATTAATGAGAGTTGTAAAAAAACACGTAGAATAGCTAATATAATTCTAATATAATTTGATTAAAATATGTACGCAATGTGCTTATGTGTTATTTACAATTAATAGAAATAAATGTGTTTATTATATATGAACAGTAACTTTTCAAATATATATTAAGTTATCTATTGTCTTTTTCTTTAAATAAATAAAATAAATTTAAAAAATTGAGATAAAATAATGCAACTGTTAAGTTATATACAGTGTGTTTAAAAGAAAGGGTAAAATATTTTAAGAAAATTTAGTATGTCCAAAAACAAGTCGAAAGTCTTAATAAAAATGGGTCCGCAAATGAGCCGTTTGCGAATAAAGCCAGGTCGACGAATGCGGTCTTATCAACAAGTTCGGTTGCACCACGATTTTCAATAATTATGGCTTTTTACACCAAGAAATGGCAGAAATGGGAGATATTCATTTTATGTATGGTCGTGCTAACGGTAATGCCCTAGAAGCGCGTCGTCTGTTTAAAAATAAAAATATCAAAAACAAAAAAAGAGCTTATTTGCGGCTCCATGTTTATTAAGACTTTTTGTCTTGTTTTTAGACATACTAAATCCCCTTAAAATATCTCACCCTTTTTCTAAACACCTTGTATATGTATATCATAGAGTCACCAATCGAACAAATATGTCTCTTTGAGGTATCTTATATCTAGGGAAAGTACCGTAGTTATAATCAATTCTTTATTGCAATTTATTCTTATCTTTACCTATATCAAACCTTCCACAATTTTTAAAATATTAAGCGCATTGATAGATATAGGGGAGACCGGGGCAAATTCGACACCGGAGCAAACTTGACACTAGGCTTTTTGCCAATTTAAATCTATAGTAGAAACTTGCCTTTTCTACTGTAAATGCGTCTTTATGTGCCAGTATTATCAATGGAATTTGGTGACATTCTGAGTTGCGGTGTAATTTTTAGCGCGACATAAACGTTTTTGATGGTGAAAAGTAATTTTTCTGATCTCTCAAAAATTTCTACTCTTTCATCGAGTTTTATTCTTGCAAACCTATATGTAAGTGATTTTGATGGGAAAGATGCTCTATACGAATCCGGTAATAGTTTTTGCGTATTTTCAAAATTTTTATGTTTTTGGAGTGACAAAAGTGAAAACGACGTTCGGGGCAAAGTCGACACTACGCCGTTTTATCGGCTCCCAATAACAAACGATGCTTGTCATGCAGTCATATGGCTCATGACAAATGTGTGCGCACGTCCGATCGCGAATTTACTTGCATAAATTGTTTTTCAGACATGAGTTTAGATGAAAATAATTAAAAGTTCAACAATTTTGTTCTCATTATTTTCAATAAATGTTTTACTTAATTCCGAATTTTTGTACTTTCTAAATACACGATAAACAATGTATTTTTAGTTTTAGACAATAAAAAATAAGTTCCAGATCAAATTGTATCGATCAGGCAACGTGTCGAGTTTGCCCCGGCATTTTTCAATTTGAAAATTTGTCTTCGCGTCACTTTTCCTTTTCTAGGGGCAAAACTAAGCGACGTACAGCAAAACTTCCTTAAGCAATTTTGCACCTGAAGGAACACTCTTTAAATGTGTACCATTGAATTTGCTTGAAAATTTTAATTAATTGTTGAAAATTGCCTTTGAAAAAATCGTGTCGAGTTTGCCCCGGTCTCCCCTATCCACTTAAGCAATATAATGTTCTCCTTTAGTATACAGTTTAATTTACAAATTCTTTTTTAACATTTCTTCATTTTTTATTCATATTTAGAAAAACTTGTAAGAATGATAAAAATATAAAGCATTGATAAAATGCTTGCATTTTTTCACTATTTCGGAATAATTTCTTCTTTACAGAAAATTTCATTTACCTTTACTTATTGTCCTAAATATCATACTATTATATAAAACCCGACTGTTTGTCTGTCTGTCTGTCCGTCCGTTTGTCCGCGAACTACTCATTCGTTAGTGGACCGAATTTTTACCAAAAGTATATGAAGTAGGGGTAGAATTTCCTGGGGAGTGCCATGATGTGTATAGTTTTTCGTTACCGATTTTCTGAAAACCGGTTTTTCTAATTTTTTCAAATTTTTCGGAAAATAACTGATCGAATCTCAAAGAATTACGTATGAAACAGGGGTAGAATTTTCCGGGGAGTGCTATAAAGTGTATAATTTTTTAGAGAGAGAGAGAGAGAGAGAGAGAGAGAGAGAGAGAGAGAGAGAGAGAGAGAGAGAGAGAGAGAGAGAGAGAGAGAGAGAGAGAGAGAGAGAGAGAGAGAGAGAGAGAGAGAGAGAGAGAGAGAGAGAGAGAGAGAGAGAGAGAGAGAGAGAGAGAGAGAGAGAGAGAGAGAGAGAGAGAGAGAGAGAGAGAGAGAGACTATTTGCGTGTCTTATTACATATGTCCTCCGGGGCGAAGCCCGGGTAACCAGCTAGTATACATATAAATAACCTTTTAATTTCACTCCTTTCTAATGACTTATGATATTTTCCTTGCACTTTATTTTTTAACAACCATTATCCTAGCTTATCATCTTTTAAATGACAGGCTAAAGAATATACTATCTATCCATCATTTAATATATGTAAGTGTATTAGATATTGCGTGGAAACACACATCATTTTCCTTAATTAATTTTTTCAGAAATTTTACATGAGAAATATTGTCAAATATTGCGTAGAAATACTCTTTTTATTAAGATAAAAAGCACTTGGCGTTTTTTTTACATTTTTAACGTCTTTTTCTAGACTTATCTATACATCTACAGAACAAACCATTATTTTCTGTTCATCTACATCAGAATGTTTCCGAAGGTATTTGTACTCAACGTTATTTTCTATTACAGAAGATGTGCACAAAATGTTGCATGAAAAATCGATCGTATGGATAAGTATGGATAGCGTGTGTACAGAGGCATTTGTAATTAATTCTCCAAAATAATGTTTTGGAAAATAACTGGTTGAATTCGTAATAAAGTAACTCTTAATTCAAATATAAGAAAATTTCAAATTTTTAAGAAAATATTAAATTACAGAAAGCGCGGTATTTTGAAACATAAAGACATTTTTATCAGTATTTTAAAGTGCTCTTGAAAATTAGTTTTATTAAAAACTAATATTAACTTTTATTTAAGATGAAAATGTTAAAATTTTTTCTATTTTTTATACTTTCGGTTATATTTGTTCTGAATAAACTGATTTTTTTTAAAAAAGGTGTTTTACCCCCTAAACATGCGATTGTGTAGACACTGGACATGGATTTCTTATTTTAACGTATTAAATTTATAATTAGGGTAACTCCGGTATATACGCCGCACCTAAGGAAAACTTAATTTATTGAGTACTATTTCATATGTTTAAGGCAAATGAATTATACCAATAAAAACTTTATACTGTCTACTACTATAAAAAAATTAGAAATAAGAAATATTTATTCTTTGTAATTAACAAAAAAAAAACTTTTAGAGACCCTTGCATTTTTACCATATATCCCATAGGGGTGGGATAAATGATATTCATAGGTGGAATATACGCCTTATAAAAAATTACAAGTAATGTTTATAAATGAGGCAATAAAATGTTATAAAATAAGTTATAAAATGTGTGTAAAAAGTTTATTAAAATGTAAGAATGATAAACAAATTATAAAACTGAAAAATTTTTAAAAGAAAGTAGACGAACGATAGATGCATTAAAGGTTATTGTTATATGATCCAAAAAAAAGAAGGAAAAAGAACACATAGGAGATTTCCATTTTTACAGAGTGTTTGTACTAGGGCATAAATCCTGCATGCTAAAAATGCCACATATCCTAAACAATTGGGATATACAAGATATTAAGCTAAACAAAGAATACAAGAGTTATGCACTTGTGTTTTGCTGTATTCCATCCTTTACTATCCCTTTACACCTATGTAGGAAAGACCGGGGCGAAGTCATCACTAGTTTTTCGGTGCCGAGTTTTAACAACAAAACAAATAATTTTAGTAAAATGTGGTACGTATACCGTTGTAAAGAGTGAACCCTTGGCTACAAAATTTATACGGACATTTTTGGTCTACGTCGCTTTGTTCAACTGGTATAGAGTGAAAACGACAAAGGTGCAAAAATTAAAATGTCAAAATTGCCGGGCCGGAGTCGTCACTCCATTCTCGGACTGAATTTTAAATGAAAATTCATAATTCCGATCATGAAAAATGATAGGATACATTTTATTAATTATTTTTTAATAGAAAAATGGAAACATAATTAATTAAAAACACGATAGCGGAAAATAATTACAAGAAAAGCGCACACACTTATGTGCCCTACGCTCGCACGTTTCTCGTCAGCTCTATTCTGTCATCTCTTAGCACACGCAGCACATATTATCTAAGTCCTCGCCGGAATCCGACCACTGCTGCTTCTTTGACTTTGATTTTCGCCGGAAGCCTCCATGATATGGCTTGGTGACGGCTTCGCCCCAGACACAAGTTTCAAGTTTGGTCGCTCATAAAATATTAGAAATCAATGAAAATAAAAAAACTTCATTGGATTCGTGTTCAGCATGCATTACTCTTTAGAATCACTTACTTTGAGATTTGGAGACACAATAATATTTAAGATATTACAAATTTTCGACGCGCAACAAATTTTACTTTTGACCTCCGAAAACACGTTTGCCTGGATAAGAATCATAACATGGCACATAACTTCACTAAACTCCGTTGGTCACGTGGGCACCATAAGCCGCGTTTACAGTATTAATGCCGAGTTCACACAACATACAGATTTCGAGATAATTGCAATGACGACTCCGCCCCAGTGACGACTTCGCCCCGGTCTCCCCTATCATAAAATAACCATTAAACCTTTTATAATCTTTACAGTAATCATTTTACGTAGATCGTAATATATGATCGCGCTGCTTACTACATTGAAAAATCGATTCAACTCACGACGGTTTCGTTAATATTAACAGTAAAGAACTTCAATTACAACACGATACTAATATGGCATAAAATCACATAGCAGAATAATTGCGAGCAAATACCTTCATTCCTTCTATTTTTTCTGACTTCTGATGCGGCGTAAATACCGGAGTTACTAACTGTTGGGGATTCCAGCGACTTATTAGCGTTAAATTTGTATCTTTCCGTTACATGTATTTATATAATTTCCTTTGGAAACCATTCTTGTTCATCACGCAAAGTAAACGTGTTTGTCACAATAATATACATAAGTTAAGAAACGCCGAGAGGCCCGGAACCAATGACACGCGCCTGTATTCGACAATCGCCAATTAGAGCGTTGTACAGCGTTAATCCCCGCCAGAAAACCGTTTCCGAAAAGACACCGACGCGACAGTCGTCCGGACACCTCGCAAATGTACACATCGACAATTACAAGCGATTCGAGCGAAGTTAAGTCCGAGTTTCAACGGTTCGATCTCTGTGCGCTAAGCCGTTCCGTTCTCTCGCGCTGGGCGCGCAACTCTACGCGAACGCATTTTCGGTGTCTCGCGCCGTGCGTGCAATTCCAATCGAACCGAGAAAATCAGCGCAATTCGCAACCGAAGCGTTGAATAGAGAGACGATTTCTCGCTATCCGTGGGCAGGACAACTGCGAGGCCAGTGGTGCCTCCGCCCCAAGTGTCTCGGCCTTTCTCAACTCAATTTCGGACAATTAAGAATAAAGTTTGTTAAGCCATAAACTGTACTTTCATTTTGCGGTATATAACGGATCGACAATCTTTGTCCGTTGCTGTGTTCGTCAGTCGTGCTCGTCAACAATATCGGTCACCGGGTTTAAAGTGTGACCTCCGTGTGAAAAACAAAGCGGATTCGCACGTGATATCTCGCGTCTTCTCTGGACGGATTCGGTGGTTCGTTCGGCGGCAACTCAGTGCGCGCCCGAACACTAACATTTATAATTAACGTATTAAAAGCTCATCAAAATTGAAGGAGGACACTTCCATTTTGCATCCTTATAGGTCTATTTAATTTAACTTCTATTCAAGCAAGTTCCAAATTAAGTGCAAAATAAAATCTTGTATTTATTTTTTCAAGTTATACATATGTATTCTTGCATTTTTGTACTGTTGTTAAAATAAAAACTGTGTGATTTTTGTTATTTTTAATTCGGAAGTCATTAATCTTATAAAATATTCCTGCTGGAAAGAAAAAAGAAGAAAAAATTTAATTTAATTTGATCAAATATAAATAACTTTTGTCGTTGGCAAATCGGGGTTTTACTATTGGTACATGCAATATTGTGACGGTGTCAAATCGTGCTTTGTTATAATCCTCGCCGGTGTGTTAACCTACGACATGCCTCTTCTTGCAAGACCTTTCATATCATTGCTGTGCATATGTCGTGTCGATAAGATCGTCAAGTCTTCTCGCAGAGATTATTCATTATGTACATGGCTCTGTATTCCACGTTTTTCAGACCGAATGGTGAGTTTCCTAAGGGATCTTTTTAATATCTCAACATTAATTGAACAAATTTACAGATATGGATCAATTGGTCTATGTTTCTGATACTTTGAATCAGTAAACTCATCATACGGTACGGAGAACGTGTAACTTAATTTCTGTAACTACCGCTGAAGATCGCTCAAAACTGAGCCGAAACGTACGGATCGAGGTAATGTATCAAAACGACGAATAAATCAGTTATTTCTGATATTACGCACTGTGATCTGCGTCTGACCCTCATAGCCTTGACTTCTCCTATTTTAATCTCGAAGGTCCTCATATTACTTTATTTATTATTTTGACTTTTCTTTGATAAAATTTTATTATGTTCTTTGAAGGAGTATAAATTCTTCTTTCGAGTACATGATAAAGACTCTTTCTAAAATTTGTACATTTTAAGACTATTATCAAGAAAATATTCTTTCTTAAAGACAACCGTTACTTACTAAAAGAAAAAAAGTAAATTGAGTAATTGCTTTTTTAAGCAGTACAATTGATATTTTCCTGTGTATGCATGTACACACGTATGTACATACGTACGCACAAAAAATTTTTCTATGTTGTTAGAAAATTTTATTTCTATTTAAAAAAGGCGAGAAACTATCATCGCTCAGGACGGGGGCCCGGCGTTACGCGCCGCTCGTGCGTAATCATCGCCGCTTGTAGTAAACAACTGCCCGCGCGCCGACCGCGGGACGGCCGCATCTCGCCGCGCGCTTGGATTTGGCGGTGGGCCGGGCCAATACGGCGATTTTTAATCATTAATAACTCATCAACTATTGCGAAAATTGCAAAATGGTACATGACTTTTCAACTCAGTTGGGCTCGCTCTATCTAAATATGAGAAAAGTACTAAACATTCAGGGACACCCTGTATATACAGTTATATAAAAATATGTGTCACAATTTGTGGATAAATTTAATATTCCATTTATCCTAAACAATTGAAAAGGCAAACACTTATACATTATACACATCATAAATGCCTTCCTAGCTGAAGATAGCCGCGTCCAAGTCAAATAATAGATAACAATAGCTATATTCAGATGGGAAGGCATTTATGACGTCGTGTACTACAAATACCCTGCTATATGAAGTTGCACCCTTTTTAGTATCTCAGGGCATACTGTTCTAGCATTCTATTTGTTAGACATAATATTGGTGATTAAGAATTCAAAATTATGTTTCTAGAGACTAAATTTAAAATTTTATGAGCTTTATTTATCTTATATGTTTAATATTTCATGCGTATTAAAAGCTTACAATGCTCTAAATTGTCAGATAGAATTCTGTATCATGTAGATATATACACAAAAAAAATGATGCATAAATATACACCAGTATCTTATTCTGTAACTCTAACGACATTGTCGTTAAGAGCTACAGAATCGAGGCACAGAAATGATAACAAATAGATAGCTAGACTTAGCGACTAGGTATAATAAATAATAAAAGCTATCAATTGTATAACATTTAGCATATAAATAAAATACGGAGTTGTTATCAAATATCTACTCATTAAGAATATTGCTGTGAAACCTTTTTATTGGATATTCCATTCGTACGTCAGTCGACCTTCGCAGATAGATTGACCTTAAACCTAAGGTTAAAATGTCTGGCTCGTGACATCACCGTTCTTATCAGTGCGTGAGTATACTCGTATAGCATGTGATTGTATATGTGTATTCAGACAAACATCGAAATGTGTTAAGGGATGCTTACTATAAAATTATTTCTCCGACTCTAAACAGATAACTAAATCAATTACTAATAATTCATTAGAATTTCACTCAGAGTTACCGTTATAACTTTTCAGAAAATTGAATTTTTAAGATACAATTTTTTTGATTTTTAATATATATATATATAACTAATTATAATCAATATAAATGCATGATCCAATACTACATTGAATTAACTACTTTTAGTTAATTCACGAGGAAACGTCTCCGTTTACAAAAGTAATCTATAATTAAGCAATTCATTTGAAAACTAAACATATTTTACAAATTATTACATATATGATACAAATATTAACAATAAATATTTAGGATATTAAACACAAAACAAAATTAAAATATCTTAATTTCTCAATTCTATAAGAAAATCTTTTCTTATCTTTTCCTTTGTAATATTTCACTTGTCATGTGTTTCGACTTTTGAGGCTGTTTTACTTTTTTACGATGTAATGCATGATTGTATTATATAGGCAAATTATGATCGTGGAGGGTAGATATGTGATGACCGCTTGATCGAGTAAAGCCTAAAGTTTGACCTAGTCATGGGACCTTATAATACCGCTTTCATTTGCTTGTGAAACAAAGACGCCGAGAAATGTCATAATATTCGTACTCATACACATTTTTACGGAATAATTGTTTTAATTACAAAGAATTATTATTATTGTACTCTCTTTTGTATACAGGATACATATAGTGTGTATCACATAAAGTGTTTTTTCCGAAATTATTAAAAGTAAAGAGGAAATTCTTTTTACAGTTTTTATGGTTTCTTGGAGCCTTTTAAATGACAGACAAAAGTAACGCCGCTAGTCCCTCCGAAAAGATACAAAAGAGACAATACCCCAATTGGGATTCTTTAACTAATTTTTAAGCAATTTTTCTTAGAAAATTTGATTGTATGCACTGTTTTTTTAAACCTTTTTAATTTTAAATATTAAATTGAGAATCTTAAGAATCCTGATATTAAATCTTGAGAAATAAGCCTTTAATATAAACATTTTTAATTCTATTAATTTCTGTTACTGAATATTTCTTTATCTTTTTTAATTTTATAAAGTTTTTAATGTATTTTTTATGCATTAAGTCAATAAATAAACAAAAAAGTATTTTAGATAAATTAAAAACAAATGATAAACCTTGCTTTTTTTATTATAAAATTGAAACATTTTTCTAAGTTAGAACTTCATTATGATTAAATAAGGTTTTTTTTACCTATCTATAATCCTGAATTTAAATATGCTATTTATTAACTCGAGAACTGTCAAAAATTCGAATATTTTATCTAAAAAATTAAGTTTTAAGCGAATCAAAAATTCAATCTACAAAAGATGTTTTACGTTTTACAAAACAACTATTCTATAATTTAAAAATATTTTTAACGTTAGTCTTCCGCAGTTTATTGACACTTACACCGATGATGAACTCTCTCGTAATTTTATATTGAAAAATACAGGCACATGACTTTTCGCCGCACAAAAGTCGAATCGGAACCGACTTGAAGCGACATACGACAATGTGTACGGAATGATGTACGCGTTCAGACTGACAACGCCGCGCAGGTCGAAGCGTAGCGACGCCTCTGTTGTGGGCGTCATTGCTCATATTGAATTCGAATCGTTGCAACAGCGCGCGCGTATTTCTATGGGCGCTCTGATTGGTTGGTCGATAGCCGCTGTAGTTCAAATCTGTTTAGATCATATAAAGTTGGCTTACTTCAGACAAAATACACCATTACGTTATATTTTTTCTTTTTGCATTGAAAATGTAGTTTCCAGATATTGAAAGAAAAAAAAGAGAAAAGAAGAATGTTACGAGAAAATATATATAAGAAAAAGATAAACATCTAAGTTAGATATATTTCTTACAATTGTCTGAGAGATAAAATAATTAAATGTTTGAATCTAAAAAAAAGGAACAAGGGAAGAGGGAAGAAGGGGGAGAGAGAGAAGACACTTTAATGTAAAAGTTGTCACAATTATAATGTTCTCACATGATTACATCTTCAATATAGAATAGAATAGAACAAGTGAGACCACTACAAAATTCTGGTGAAATGATTGCGACAAAAATCAGGCCATGTGATAATATAATATTACACAATAAAAGCATAATGCAAGCAAAAGCACAGCAGCGCTAATTCACAAAAAGATGAATTCTGCTCATGAATTAAGCAGAATCACAATCTCACCAGCAGGGGGTAAATTATTGTGTATCTTGAAATGAGGTAAAAATTACAAAAGTGAGGAAATTCGCTAAAAGTATCTTTGATAATTATTTGTCGAAATCTAATAAATCTGTTTACACTTTTGTAATTTTCTGCACCTCGGTTCAAAGTACATAATCGACCTTCTGGAGATTGATTTCTCCGGAGATAATACAGAAATTGCCCAGTGAAAACAACCTTGTCAAAGTGATGTCAAATTGCCATCAAATTGACGAGGGGTATGATGTCAAAAGGAGTGATCAAAATGATGGCAAAATGATGGCATCATAACTGCAAAACGTCCCATACCTTGATGGTGATTATGACTGTCATTATGACGTCATTTTGATGTCTGTTTGATGTCAAAGTAAATAATTCCCTCTACAGTAATATAAATGCAAATTAAAATAAAATTAAAACTAAATTACATTGAAAAAGAGACAAAATAAAGACATAAATATATTGCATAAGGTTCTTTAATCAGATTTAAGCTTTGTTCTTAAATTTATATGACAGGTAACTTAAAATCATATAGCAGTAAATCAACATTAAACGTAAATCAACTTAGTTAACGAATAAACTTAATTAATGAATAAACTTACAAGTTAACATAATAAACTAAAAATTATAAATTGTTGTGTGGCGAAAGTCACCGCGCCCTAATTACGACACCTAGCTGTCAGCGCTACTTCCGGATCTTACCAAACTCACCTGAGGTGGCATTCCGGGTTTTGCAAGCGGCATCCAGGTCACTCGCCCGGAAGCAAAAGCGCTGACAGCTAAGTCAGCATCGCGGAAGCTAATGCGCGAGGAGATAAAAGCCCGCCCTTCCAAGAAGCGGCGGGCAGTCTAGAACGAAAGGCTATATCGCGCACGACCGAACGTAACCGATTATATTGTGAACGCCCGCAAGTCAAGGCAGCGAAATAAGAAGATATCTGTATCATTCAAATAATAACTTTATTAAACATCGTTCGACCAAGAAACTATGGCTAAGTTATTTTCCTTCCTCCCGACGGATCCAAAAGAACTCAGTGCCGACCCTGTGATCCAAGGTACGACACAACAAAATATAATAGCAAAGGCTCATAAGATTATAAATCAATCAAAGAAAGATGGAGCGTGGAGCAGTAACAAGGTGTTGGTGTTCATATATTCTATACTTCCGTAAAGAATTAACGAATTGTAATGTACATACTGTACATATACATATATTCCAATTTAATAAACTGCGCGCCGCAAATTTGTCGGACTTGAAACACAGCTATTTTGGAAAATTAATACCCTTCCCTACCCCGGAATTAAATCTAAACGATTTAATTGTTAAAAAAAAACGTAAAGAATTTATTGCGAAAAATATTACCTCAGCCAGAATTCGAACCTGGAACCTCCTTCATTCCGTGAAGGGCGTCGTACCAATTCGACTACCGAGGCATGTGGTAATATTTTTCACAATAACCGGTTATAAACTTTGAAGAAACGCATGTACGCCCGCGTATAAATATAATAGTAAAGGCTCATAAGATTATAAATCAATCAAAGAAAGATGGAGCGTGGAGCCGTAACAAGGTGTTGGTGTTCATATATTCTATACTTCCGTAAAGAATTAACGAATTGTAATGTACATACTGTACTGTTACGTCCTGTGGACTCCACGATTTCCCTTTTTTGCGGAACCCTCTTAGCTTTTAAGATTAAAATCAGAACCGAGCATTAGCGGTTGTCCATCGGCAAGTGAGTTACGATCTCGACGTTATTTCCTATTTTTTCTTTATGTTTGCTAAACGAGAACGAGAAATCGAGAGAAAACTTCCAGACGACAAAATCCAAACAGACAAAGCATATACGACTACGTTTTATCAGCTTTGTCTGGTCCACTACTATAAAACGCGGCGACATGACGCGCCGATGGGGGCCTTAATCCCAGACAGAGTTTGCTTAGGATCTTTATTGCATCGCGCGACTAGCTCAAAATTGCCCGCGCAATGTTCCGACAAACAGAAACGAGATCTAAAACGTGTTTTTGGAAATCTTGTAAGAGCACGTGGCGGAAGTTTCTGTTTGCAATAAAACTGCAATTAAGATTAGATGGAATACATTTGTCTGTCGGTACTGAAAATAGGGTCGCAAGATAAACTAAGAATCCAGAGCCCTAATAAAAGAGAAATCGACAACAATAATAAAAAATGGATGCGTCACTGGAAGAATCGATAACTTAGACCCTCCAAAAATAAGACGGCGGGGGTGGGCCTTACGACAAAACTCGCCAATGGACAACCTTAAAAATAGATAATTATATCTAGCTCGAAGGGATAGGCGAAAAACCGAAAGTTACGTCACGATCGGAAGAGAACTCCACCAATCGAATCATATTAAAAAATAATCCCGCCTCTTTAATTCTGTATAAAAATCGCGACTTTACGCACTTGGAGACACTTCCGATCCGGCACGAGACAGTTTACTTCTGAGTCCGCATACTCATCCCAG
Organism: Temnothorax nylanderi; assembly: GCF_030848795.1. NCBI lineage: Eukaryota > Metazoa > Arthropoda > Insecta > Hymenoptera > Formicidae > Temnothorax > Temnothorax nylanderi. Next base: position 78,594 of record NW_027249426.1, read on the forward strand.
TTTTCGTTTACTATTATATTAAAGACAATTTTCTGTTGTTCGCCATCCTAAAGAATCGCGAGTAAATTCTGTGCGCGCTAAGTGCCACGAATCACCCTCACTAGCGACTCGGCGAGACCTGCGGTCAGCACCAGCGCCCGACAGAAATATATATAGGAGAGACCGGGGCTTAACCGTCAGTTTTTTTTTCGGTGCCGATTTTTAACAAGAAAATAAATAATTTTAGTTAAATATGGTATACCACTGTAAAGAGTGAACCTTTAGCTACAAAATTTATATAGGAAATTTTTATTTACGTCGCTTTGTTTAACCGGTATAGAGCAAAAACGACAACGGTGGAAAAATTGAAATCTCAAAAATGCCGGGGTTTAACCGTCACCCCCCCGGGGTTTATCCGTCACACTGCATTTTCAATACATATACATACATCTAATCCTGAAAAATGATAGGATACATTTTAATAATTGTTTTTTAAGAGAAAAATATAAAAATTTATTAAAAAATAATTGTTTTACCTATTCCATAAAACATTTTAGGCACGTGAATACAGATCCTGACAAGCCCACGCATTTGTTGTGTGCCCTACGCTCGCACGCAATGCACTGTTTCCCATATGCTCTGTTTATTGTCAACTTTTTTGAGCATACGCAGCACGTATTATCCAAGTCTTCGTCAGAATCCGACCGCTGCTGCTTCCTTGATTTTGATTTACGCCCACTGCTCGTCGAAGGCTGCGGTTCTGTTTGTGTGGCATTTTTTTTATTTTATCTTTTCTCACCGCAAAAACTGCCTTTTTGAGTTGCTCCTTGTCGACGGGAATCGACGGCGTCCTCGCGCCGATTCCTCAACGCGCCGACGACGACACGTCGGCGTCGTCGGAATCGCTCCGTCAGGACCCAGGGATTCTGTGATTTACGTCGCTTTGTACGGAGCAACGACGACGACGACGACGGCCACGACCACCACCACGACGACGACGACGACGACGACGACGATGACCACCACCGACACCACCACCACTACAACGGCGGCGACAATGACGCCGAGACGATGCGGCGAACGCTGGACGATGCGGTCGCACGCGCGACTGTCACTGACACAACGACCAACAACGACGATCTACCGCGGCCGGGACGATCTACCGGCCTACCGCGCGCGCGGCATGTCAACTCTCGCGCGGAAATCGCGGGCTCTCAGAGCCGTGTCGTACCTCGCCGTACCTCGCCGACGTGCCGTGAGCGCGAGCGATCTCGAAAACAACGGTCCGCCATCTTTTCGGTCGGCCAAAACACCCGTTTTGCGACGATACGTGCGTACCATTTCCCTCCTATACAAACTGACGCACGTGCAAGGGAAGACAGAATCACGCTCGAGAGAAACCTAACCTGAAATTGCCGTGAGCCGAAGTCGTGCGCCCGGCGCGCCACAGTGACGAGACTGCCGGATAAGCCCTGGGTGCTTACTGACGGATTAGCCCCAAACACAAGTTTCAGGTTTGATCGCCCACGAAATATTAGACATCAACGATAATGAAAAAACTACACTGGATTCGTGTTCAGCATGCATTACTCTTTATAATCACGTACCTTGAGATTTGGAGAGCAAATATTATTGCAGATATTACAAAATTTCCACGCGCAGAAAATTTTACTTTCACTTTCCGAAAACACGTTTGCCCTCGTAAAAATCATAACACGGCAGGTAACCTGCCGAAACTCCGTTGGTCACATGGGTACCATAAGCAGCGTTTACAATGTTAATAGCGAGTTCGCACAATATACAGGTTCCGAGATATTTGATTTGACGGTTCAACCCCGGCGACGGTTAGGCCCCGGTCTCCTTTATATATATATTTTACGTATACATATATATATATTCCAACAAATAGTAAGTCCTAAATATTCGTTTACTCTAACTTTCAATTGCCTGCACACGTATAAATGTATATAAGTATTATAATAGCCATACTATTCCTGTCTCAAATAATCTTAGCGTTCTCCGCTCAAGGTTGTTATAATTCCTCTCGAAATTCCTCTAGCATTACTTGCTCAGAGTAATTATCGAATCCTTTACCTTAGCGACAACACGCTCAAGGCATTCCTCTACCGCCCCGTAATTCTGCTCCTCACGACTCAGCTGTAATCTCCCAAGCATTATCTGCTCAGAGAATTTTCAGTTTTCTTGTTCTAGCGATATTCGCTCAGGACCTCTCAATACTACCGTTTAATTGCTTTAGCGTTACTCGCTCAAAGTAATTAAGATTCCTTTGTCTTAGCGCTATTCGCTCAGGACCTCTCAATACTCCCGTTTAATTGCTTTAGCGTTACTCGCTCAAAGTAATTAAGAATTCTTTGTCTTAGCGCTATTTGCTCAGAACCTCTCAATACTCCCGTTTAATTGCTTTAGCGTTACTTGTTCAAAGTAATTAAGAATCCTTTGTCTTAGCGATATTCGCTCAGGACCTCTCAATACTCCCGTTTAATTGCTTTAGCGTTATTCGCTCAAGATAATTAAGAATCCTTACTCCTAGCGATATTCGCTCAGGATCTCCCATCAATCCGCTGTTCCTCCTTAAAGTTATTCTCCCGCCTAGTTGCTTTAGCGATTATCCGCTCGGAGTAATCTCTTTTCTCATGCCTCAGTAAAATCCAACATAATAGTTATTTTAAATTAAACGAATTATACTTCCAATAATGCCCTATTAAACGTCAATTGAATCGACGGAATCGACGGAACAAGCTGGTTATGGAATCAGTAAAATCAAACGTCCTGAAACCTTAAATAACCTTAACCGTATTTCAATGGCGGTATCCTTATTTTCCATGCATAAATTCTTGTCTCTCTGTTTTCATCCCGCGAACATCTCTTTATATTTTATTTTTAATTGCGACTTAATTTAGTTTCAAATACACATATACACCACACGCACACTTAATTAAACCATTATGTAATTCAATGCCGATCTCGATGTAATAATAGCGGGCAGGATGTCCATTTCCAAATAGGTCTCCCCAGTGAGAAATACCTCATCAAAACGATATCAAATTGACGTCAAATAGATGAAATTTTCATCTATTTGACGTCAATTTGATATCGTTTTGATGAGGTATTTCTCACTGGGTCCCTTCAAAAATCCTGCCCGATCACCCCCGCACTTATGTAACACCCGCGTCAGATTTCGAAGAGATCACCGCGCGTTTCTCCTCGATAGAAAATTTTATTAAATGTACCTACGCAAATCGTCCAGAATCCACATAATGTACAATAACCGTTTACATAAAAAGTCTCCTTTGTTTTAATATATACATATACACATCTTACACTAACGCCTAGCTTATAATTATTTCTTTTATACCAGATAACACTTTTTCATGTCAAATAAATATAAATACTTATGTTAACCCTTAAATGCCACACCTCTCAAGAATCTCGTAAATGACACATGGGGTCTAAAAGACCCCAGCATGAAAAATGTCTCCTTACTTATTGATTTTTTGATATTTAGTTATGAAAATTATTTTCAATGTTGTTCAAGGCTTAGAAAAGAGAATAAAATGCTTATATTGTTAAAATTTCAATTTCAAAATAGTATAAAAAATTAAGATCGCCAACAGTTAAAATATTGGCTCCAAAATCAAAAAAATAAGGAATAAAAAATTAATAAATATGAGCTCCATTTTTGGCGGGAACATTTGAAAATATATCATTCTAAAGGGTCTGGGGTCCGCTGGACCCCGGGTGGCATTTAAGGGTTAAAGATATCTCCATTCATTCATTAAATTAAGACCTCACCCTCAGTACCATCCCCTTCTCGAAATCGCACGAGGTCCGATCCTAAGTTAAAGGGATTAAATTCCCTGACTTAAAAGAAGACCGACGATCGCACCGCTCACGGAAGGCGTCCTAGCGTCCCTACGGACGTTGACCCTTTCTGAGCCATTAAAAGTGCGTTCGGCTCGCACCACGCGTTACAGAGCGTGTACCTGCGAGCAACAGAGTAAGTATCTGGTTGCGTCCTTCCTTACCCCTACCCCTCTGGTTAGCCTTTCCTTCGCTTCCCAGTTTTTCTCATTCAAATCCTGGGGTTGGACGTAACAGTACATATACATATATTCCAATTTAATAAACTGCGCGCCGCAAATTTGTTGGACTTGAAACACAGATATCTTGGAAAATTAATACCCTTATAATTCCCTACCCCGGAATTAAATCTAAACAATTTAATTGTTTAAAAAAACGTAAAGAATTTATTGCGAAAAATATTACCTCAGCCAGGATTCGAACCTGGAACCTCCCTTATTCCGTGAAGGGCGTCGTACCAATTCGACTACCGAGGCATGTGGTAATATTTTTCACAATAACCGGTTATAAACTTTGAAGAAACGCATGTACGCCCGCGTATAAATATAATAGTAAAGGCTCATAAGATTATAAATCAATCAAAGAAAGATGGAGCGTGGAGCCGTAACAAGGTGTTGGTGTTCATATATTCTATACTTCCGTAAAGAATTAACGAATTGTAATGTACATACTGTACATATACATATATTCCAATTTAATAAACTGAGGTAATATTTTTCGCAATAAATTCTTTACGTTTTTTTAAACAATTAAATCGTTTAGATTTAATTCCGGGGTAGGGAAGGATATTAATTTTTCAAGATAGCTGTGTTTCAAGTCCGACAAATTTGAGGCGCGCAGTTTATTAAATTGGAATATATGTATATGTACAGTATGTACATTACAATTCGTTAATTCTTTACGGAAGTATAGAATATATGATGTTAGGGATATCGCAAATTCTTATACTCGATGTCGATGTCACTATCGATATATCGGGGCGCCATCACGCGTTACCGACACGCGGTCGCGTATACCATCTACCACTTATTGTCATCCATGTTCTTTACCAAAAGTATCAGTTCTCTCTCTACGCTCTTCCATCGCGGACGCGGACGTGAACTGCTCTGTATCGAATCGTTTCGTCTTATTCATTTTGTGTAAATCGTATTCTTCTAATAAACTCAAGAGATACATTCGGCTTTACATCCGTCTCGTTTTCTCGGTCGTTACCTATCCCTGCATAGCTCAAACAGGTTATGGGCCCAGAGCCACAACGACAAAGTGAAGAAATACTTTTTCATATCTAAATTCGCTATCCACGCGAGAATTTTTTTGTTCTTTCCGTGCGTGATACGTCGTGAACGCGATATACCAACCGTGACGCGTTGTAAGTAAACCATCGTCGTTAAAGTGAGTTCCGCGAGTAAATCGACGATGGCACAGACAAATACGATTAACTCTACGCGATTAGAAACGCTAACCAAGGACAACTATGATATTTGGGTGATACAAGTGGAAGCGTTACTCGTCAAGAACGATAACTGGTGCTACGTGAGTGGCGAGAGGCCATGCCCGAAATCTCGTGGCGATGCCGACGACGCAGCAACTCGAGCAGCCATCGCAGCGTGGGAGAACGAGGATCGCAAGGCAAAATCCGACTTAATCCTAGCTATAAATCCCTCTGAGTTGAAACAGGTACGTGGTTGCAAAACGTCCAAAGATGTGTGGGATAAATTAAAATCCATATACGACTCGAAAGGTCCCGCGCGCAAGGCAACGTTACTCAAACGCCTTATTCAAACAAAAATGTCGGAAGGCGGGGACGTTAAGACACACATCGCTCAATTTTTCGATGCCGTTGACAAGCTAGAATCCATGGACGTTCAGATCAACGGAGATCTTCTCTCGATCATGCTTCTCTATAGCCTACCTAGCAGTTTCGAGAACTTTAGATGCGCGATAGAATCTCGTGACGCGCTACCAAACGCTGAGCAATTAAAAATAAAAATCGTAGAGGAATACGAAGCGCGAAATCAAGTCACCGTCAACGAATCAGGCGCGATGCTCGCTCACGGCAGACGCAATCCGAATTCGAAATCCAGCAAGAATAACACATCGAAGTCAGATAACGATAAGAACGCGAAAGCACCCTTCCGTCCTAAATACAAATGTTCTTTCTGTAAGATTACCGGCCACAAATACGCTGACTGCCGTAAAAGGAAGACGCAAGAAGCCGAAAAACAAACAATACAGAGGTGGAAAGTTTCTTCGCGGAAGTCGCTCAGTATTCGTCACCCGAGCCCGTCAGGGGCATAGACGCAAGTCAGTGGTGTCTCGACAGCGGGTGCACGTCTCATCTATGCAAGGACGCTCGAATGCTGACAAACTCGATATCCACACAAAGCGACATCAGGTTAGCCAACAACGCAACAAGCACAGTAGATGCAAAAGGGAACGTAGAGCTTCTCACGAGCGTTAATAATAAAACTAAAAGGATTCGACTGGAAAATACGCTGCATGTTCCAGATCTAAAAACCAACTTATTATCTGTGGCCAAGATTGTGGACAAAGGCTATCAAGTCGTATTCGGCTCAAACCAAGCATCCGTAAAGGACATCAAAGGAAATATTAAGCTCACCGCCGAACGTCAAGGTGACTTATATATTCTGAAAGGATCCGGCGAACAAGCTAATACAGTCTCGCAGAAGAAATACTCTGATACCGAAATCTGGCATCAACGCCTCGGCCATCTTAACTTAAGAGACTTATTACTAATGTCGAAAACTCAAGCGGCATCCGGATTCAAGCTGAAGGATAACTCCGAAGTTTCGAACTGCGAAATATGCATCACACAGAAACTAACAAGTTTTCCATTCTCATCTCGAGCTAACAGATCACAGCACCGCCTCGACATCATTTATTCTGATCTCTGCGGACCAATGCGAGTAAGTTCAACGGGAGGCGCGCGCTACTTCATGACGCTCATCGACGATCATACAAGATGGTGTCAAGTCTACTTTCTGAAGAGTAAGGATGAAGCAACGAGCAAGTTCATCGAATTCAAGAACTTCGTCGAAAATCAGACAGGTCTCAAGGTGAAAGCTTTTCATTCGGACAACGGAAAGGAGTTTTGCAACTCCGCCATGGATCGTATATTGAAAGATTCCGGAATTCAACGACGCCTAACCATTCCGCATACTCCTGAGCAAAACGGGGTCGCTGAGCGGAAGAACCGAACGCTGATTGAAACCGCTCGTTGCCTGCTGGCACAATCCGGACTCCTGACACAATTTTGGGCAGAAGCTATCAACACTGCGAATTACATACGGAATCGCTGCATCACTAAGAGTTTGGATGGATGTATTCCTTACGAACTATGGAAGGGCGAGAAGCCCGACATAAGTCATCTTCGGTCGTTCGGTTGTAAGGTAGGGGAGACCGGGGCCTAACCGTCAGTTTTTTTTCGGTGCCGATTTTTAACAAGAAAATAAATAATTAAAGTTAAATGTGGTATACCACTGTAAAGAGTGAACCTTTAGCTACAAAATTTATTAAGGAAATTTTTATCTACGTCGCTTTGTTTAACCGGTATAGAGCAAAAACGACAACGGTGCAAAAATTGAAATCTCAAAAATGCCGGGGTTTAACCGTCACCCCCCCAGGGTTTATCCGTCACACTGCATTTTCAACACATATACATACATCTAAGCCCGAAAAATGATAGGATACATGTTAATAATTGTTTTTTAAGAGAAAAATATAAAAATTTATTAAAAAATAATTGTTTTACTTATTCCATAAAACAATTTAGGCACGTGAATACAGAGGTTAACCAAATCGTAAACTCCCCAACGGCACGTCATATTGTCAACGCGGGCAACCACGGGGAACACGCGTGACGGCGTTCCGGTGCCATAGGATCAGCGCGGACCCTCGAGCAACCTAATCAAGCCGCGTTTCTCGCGGGGGAGCGATAAATAGCGACAGGGGGGTTAGAAAAGCTCGCGGTGGAGCGCGACCATTTTACCGACTCGACGGCGTCCTCGCGCCGATTCCTCGACGCGCCGACGACGACGACGACGACGGCCACGACCACCACGACGACGACGACGACGACGACGACGGCCACGACCACCACGACGACGACGATGACGACGACGACGACGACGACGACGACGACGATGACCACCACGACGACGACGACGACGATGACCACCACCGACACCACCACCACTACAACGCCGGCGACGACGACGACGACGACGACGACGACGACGACGACGACGACGACGATGACGACCACCACCGATACCACCACCACTACAACGCCGGCGACAATGACGCCGAGACGTGCGAACGCTGGACGATGCGGTCGCACGCGCGACTGTCACTGACACAACGACCAACAACGACGATCTACCGCGCGCGCGGCATGTCAACTCTCGCGCGGAAATCGCGGGATCTCAGAGCCGTGCCGTGCCTCGCCGTACCTCGCCGACGTGCCGTGAGCGCGAGCGATCTCAAAAACAACGGTCCGCCATCTTTTCGGTCGGCCAAAACACCCGTTTTGCGACGATACGTGCGTACTATTTCCCTCCTATACAAACTGACGCACGTGCAAGGGAAGACAGAATCACGCTCGAGGGAAACCTAACCTGAAATCGCCGTGAGCCGAAGTCGTGCGCCCGGCGCGCCACAGTGACGAGACTGACGGATAAATCCCGGGTGCTTACTGACGGATAGGCCCCAAGCACAAGTTTCAGGTTTGATCGCCCACGAAATATTAGACATCAACGATAATGAAAAAACTACACTGGATTCGTGTTCAGCATGCATTACTCTTTATAATCATGTACTTTGAGATTTGGAGAGCAAATATTATTGCAGATATTACAAAATTTCCACGCGCAGAAAATTTCACTTTCACCTTCCGAAAACACGTTTGCCCTCGTAAAAATCATAACACGGCAGATAACCTGCCGAAACTCCGTTGGTTACATGGGTACCATAAGCAGCGTTTACAACGTTAATAGCGAGTTCGCACAATATACAGGTTCCGAGATATTTGATTTGACGTTTAGACCCCGGCGACGGTTAGGCCCCGGTCTCCCCTACATGTTCTCAATAAGAATCCGAATAAGGGAAAATTTGAGCCCAGAACCATCGAAGGCATTTTCGTCGGTTACGCAGACACTTCCAAGGGTTACCGCATCTGGATCCCGAAGGACCGAAAGGTCATTGTCGCAAGGGATGTGAAATTCCTGGATGGATTCGACACGAATAACACTTACAAAGACTTCATAAATAATGAAACGACAAATGGTCGGACAAAGCTTCTCGATGACGATGATGACTCACTTCAAAACCTAGGGATAGATATCGCAAACAATGATGAAATGATCGAGCACCCGAAGATCCAGCAGATGCTGATATCACGGCTGAAGATGAGGACGAGGATGATGATCCGCCACCACCTGCAAATGAAGATGGCCACGTCAACGAAGATCAACCGCTTGCACGAGGTCCTGGACGTCCACGGAAGATTCGTACCGGAAAACCTGGTCGACCAGCCAAGCAGTACCACACGAAAGGACCGATTTTGCAACAAAGTCGGCCCGCGGCCGTTGAGGAAAATCCCGAAGAAGAGAATATGGCCGAAGATCTGGAGTGGTTCGACGCGCAGTTTGCCATGGCCGCTTCTGAAATATCTCTTTCTCAGGCTGTTTCAGGTCCAGACGGTGATGAATGGCGAGACGCTGTGTATGCCGAGATTAAGTCTCTCGTAAGCAACGACACCTGGACACTTGTTGACAGACCCAATGGCGAGAAGGTGATCGGCTGCCGAACCGTGCTGAGGAACAAATACAAGGCGAACGGAGAGCTGGAACGAAGGAAGGCCCGCGTAGTTGCAAGGGGATTCTCACAACGTCCTGGCGTCGATTTCCACGACACATTCGCCCCGGTTGCAAGACTCAGTTCGTTGAGGGCGCTTATGGCTGCGTCCGTAGAGCAAGACATGCAGATCTCACAAATTGACATCGCTACTGCCTATCTAAACGGCATAATGGACACGTTAGTATACATGGAGACGCCGGAGATGCTACAGGAGATGCTTGAGAGGATCATCGCGACTGAATCAGACGCTGTTCTGATCGAGAAGGCTAAAAAGATGTTGTATGCGCTCAAGAAGGGTAACAAGGTATGCAAGCTGAAGAAGGCTATATACGGCCTTCGTCAGGCAGGCCGTCAATGGTACGAACGACTTGACGAAGCTCTCAGGAAACTTGGATTGATTCCAACCCATGCCGACCCGTGCGTGTACTACGACAAGGAGAAACGGACGCTTGTATTGGTCTACGTGGACGATATCAGCATAGCTTCTCGTGATGAAACCCGCATCATTCACTTAAAAGAAGAACTAGCCAAAGTCTTCGTAATCAAGGATCTTGGATACCCCAAATATTGTCTCGGGATTGAAATATCTCGGATTAAGAACGGGATATATCTATCTCAAGCTGGATACATCCGTGACGTTCTAGACAAATTCGGCATGACTGATTGTAAGCCAGTGAAGACACCTCTGGATGCTAGTGTCAAGCTGCATGATGCTGTCGAAGACACGGACGTAGACGAATCAAAACTACCCTATCGCGAACTCCTAGGTTCGCTGATGTACCTGGCGCAGGGAACTCGCCCTGATATTGCTCACGCAGTGAGCGCACTAAGCCAATGGTGCACCTCTTTTAAACGAATCCACTGGACATCTGCCAAGAGGGTACTCAGGTACCTCAAGGGCACCATCAATCACGGATTGTACTACACGAAACGTGGAAAGGCCCTTATCGGATATACAGATGCTGATTGGGGCAACTGCGGCCTGGATCGCAGGTCGTACACTGGATCCGTCTTCCTACTAGCCAACGCTGCTATATCGTGGGAGTCGCGAAAGCAAAGGACCGTGGCTCTCTCATCCACTGAAGCGGAGTATACCGCCCTTAGCGATGCTGCAAGGGAAGCCATTTATTTATCCAAACTTCTTTCAGAGATTGGGTTACCATCACTCGGGAAGGTAACCCTTCATAATGACAACCAAGGCGCTGCGAAGCTGGCTGTCAACCCGGTCTTCCATTCCAGGTCAAAACACATTGACATTAGATGTCATTTTATTAGACAGGCCCTGACGGATCACCGGATCAACCTCGCCTATACACCCACGGAGGACATGGTCGCCGACGTTCTTACCAAGGCCCTACCGAGCAGCAAACATTCGTTCTGTACCAATGGACTTGAAATGAAGAACATCGCCGTCTCACGCACTCAAATTTGAGAGAGGGTGTTAGGGATATCGCAAATTCTTATACTCGATGTCGATGTCACTATCGATATATCGGGGCGCCATCACGCGTTACCGACACGCGGTCGCGTATACCATCTACCACTTATTGTCATCCATGTTCTTTACCAAAAGTATCAGTTCTCTCTCTACGCTCTTCCATCGCGGACGCGGACGTGAACTGCTCTGTATCGAATCGTTTCGTCTTATTCATTTTGTGTAAATCGTATTCTTCTAATAAACTCAAGAGATACATTCGGCTTTACATCCGTCTCGTTTTCTCGGTCGTTACCTATCCCTGCATAGCTCAAACATACGAACACTAACACCTTGTTACGGCTCCACGCTCCATCTTTCTTTGATTGATTTAAAAATTATAAATGTTTTTGGTATATATATATATGTATATATATCTATTAGGAAAAAATCAAACAAAAATTTACATGTCTTATGATAAAAATAGAGTATTGCACGTATAACAAATCATAAGAAACTGACTTTTACTAAACTACAATACTTTTAATTCCTGGCAGCAAAGCTGGTAGACAAAGCTATCAATAATAATCAAAATATAATGAAAAACTACAAATATATGTGGGATTATTTTCCGTGCCCGGTCGGTAATCGAAGATCACGTATCGAACGTTGTGCGCGTCGACCGCTCCGATCGTTTAGTCGGAGAGAGCAAGTCGAGCAATACAGAACGATACAAGTAACGTCGCGCGCTTTGCTAACGAGTCGCGCGAGTGATCAATTAAGAGTTACGTTCGTTCCGAGATATGAGGCTATCCAACGAGTTAAGATTGTAGGACAGTAAGACAGTATTGAGAGTTACATTCGTCCGAGATATGTTATACGAGTGATCGAAATACGAGACAGAGTTTATATTTGCATCATTCGTTATATTGCATCGTAACTTATATATATTCATTGCATCGTTTTGTCATAATCATTTTATAACTTGCTCAGAATAAATATTATAACGATAATCATCTACTCCGACTCCACAAGCATTTATTTCAAATCCTACATATATTTTACGCGTCAGAATCATGAGTATCATTAACTCTCCTTCCATTAGCAGTTTGCAATCAACGCTTGATTTTGGCTTCAGCATCAGTAAGAAAACTATCATGAAATCTTAATTTAACTGTACCTGCAAAGGGATTTGCGATAAAATGATATTATCAACAGAACAAACATACTAATGTATATTTCGTGTACCATATAGATACTAAAGAAATAGCTTGATGCAAATAGAATAAAAACTAACAATAAGAGATTTACATGATAAATTCAAAAAACCTAAGGTTACAACTTACCAAATACAACTTCACATAATCTTATATTTGAGAACTTTGTTTTATCGTTTTCTGACTCACTCCAACTTATAATGCAGTTTGGCGAGACCATTTGAAATCAACTTGGACAAAATATTTCCTGTGACACTGCGTTCTGAAGAAACAGCTAAATAATGTGCCTGAAATAGTGACACATTTAGAATGAAGCAAATCTCGCTATTAGGACACAAAAAATGATGAAAGATGATTATCATAATTGCTTAGTATGTTTTTAACATATGCATTATACATATTAATTAACATCATATAGCAAAGTCAAAATAGGTTCAATTTAAGCATTTCACAGAAATAATTCTAAATGTTTTGAAACTTGGTAGAGATGTTTGTTTAGTCTTACTAATGAATGTCTGAAAAGTCTTGATGAATTGAAGGTGAGCGTTCGCTGCCATCTTGAAAAATAAATACATTTTTTCGGTTTTTTGCATATAGGTATCTCGTAAAATATTGACTTTATTGAAAAAATAGTTATTATTAAAATAAAAACTTATGAAATTGTCTACAAAAAAGTATATTCAATTTTTTCATAACTATAATAGTATGGACGCGACATTCGCAGTTTATTTTCTCGAAAACTATTATAGTTATGAAAGAATTGAATAATACTTTCTTGTAGACAATTTAATAAGCTTTCATCTTGATAATAACTATTTTTTCAATAAAATTAATATTTCACTAGATATATGCAAAAAACCAAAAAAATGCACTTATTTTTCAAGGTGGCGAATGTTTATCTTCAACTTATCAGGACTTTTTAGACGTTCATTAATAAGCCTAAACGAACATCTCTACCAAGTTTCAAAACTTTTGGAATTATTTCTGTCAAATTTCCTATTTTGACTAACTAAGCTAATATGGGACTTACCACAGCTTATAAACATAGATATTTCCTGTTTATTTAGATCAATGTTCCGATTTTCGTTGTGTACCTTTAATAACATCCTGTATAATTTCTCCCATTGTTATTATCATTGTTCTTCCTTGTTTTCTTTTGCAAACTTTGAACAAGCACAGATATGTTATTAATGTCGTGTTACAATGGGAGCTTTCCAACAAACGACACAAGTCGGCACAAGTGTCATTTTGTCTTTGTTACTCATTGCCAAAAAAGAAAGATGAAACGATGTTTGTGTTGACTTGTGTCGCTTGTTGGAAAGCTCCCAATGTTATTTGTCTGCATGTTTTCCGGCCAAGTGCATGCAAATATATACATTACTAAATCCACTTACATCCACGTGGAGAATACCGGTTAACCTAACTTAACCTCAATTACTATGTGCTACCAAATAAGTATGAAAAAGGAATAAATATTGCAGATAATTCGTACTTACTGGTCTTCTATTCATGTCTTCTATCCGATGCTGATCTATCCGATGCTCAGCTATCAGTTTATTGCGCACATGAAACTTTCTCTCAATGAGCTCCTACACACAAGACTCGGAACCACTTACGCGCGACAAGAAGCGACGTGACGCGGTAACGCCGGTAACCAATAAACTTCTGGGGAGTGGGGGTCGATTATGTATCTTGAAATTGAGGTGAAAATCACAAAAGTAAGAAAATCCACTAGAACATTTACGATTTTATTTGTTGAAATCTAATAACCTTGGTGGAAAAATATCATAATTTTTCATATTATTATTAATCAAAATTTCTGAGGGAGGGCAGATATTGAGAGGAGGAGGAGAAAAGGATATGCAGACTGTGCGAGGGAGAAGAGGAGATGTGGGAGCATACGTGGGAGCGTTGTAGGGACTGGGATGAAGGAGAGGGGAGTTGGCAGGAGGCGAGGAGATGGGTGCTGGGAGAGGGGGGAGAAGGGGAATGGTGGATGAGGGAGATCGAGAAGGATAGGAACAAGAAGGGGTACACAGAAGGGCTGGGAGGAGGGGAGGAGGGAGGTATGATTGAGGTAAGAATGAGAGAGAGTGAGTGGTATGCCGAAGAGGGAGGGGGGGGGGGGTAGAAGTGGTTCAAATGGAAATTTGGAGGCAAGTGGAAACGGAAGTCTCTTTTGAGGAGAGGGTGTGTGTGCGCGCGGCGGGTGTGGGTGTGGGCGGATGCAGAGGCAGAAGCTCACAACCACACCACTAGGTTAAGTAGATTTAAGTTAGATTAAGTTAGGATAAGAGGATGTGTAAAATTTGTTGTAAAGGTTTGGGTACGTTCCTTATAAAAACGCCTTTCAAGCCCTAAGGGGACGAAATAAAGTTTACATACATACATACATACATATTAATCAAAATTTCTATAAAAATTTTCAGATTTTTTCAGAATACTCAGAATTTTTCAGATTTTTTAATACGAATTGGAACGTTTGTTAGAAAAACTAAAAAAAAATAAGAATAAAATATTTTTCGCCAATATGTCTCTGTAGAAGTCTGATTAAATGTAAGAAAATCTGTGCAATTCATCAGAAATTCTCATACATATGGATACTGAAATATTCCGAAAATCTTCATTCAATTATTTCTGAAAAAATTGTATCTGAGAAATTTTATATATATTTTTAGAATTTTTTATAAGTCCCAATTCTTGCAAGTTAGTAATATTCGACGTTATGGTCATTTTCAAAAGATTTCCAAGTTATGTGTCAATTGGCCTGCACGTGGCGTCTCCTGGAAATGCTTTATAAAAGCAGCTAACAATTGACATGCTTATATATTTTTGAAATATATGTATAAAGAAATAATTGCAAAGGTATAATGATAATATGATATAATTATATTAATAATTATATGCAATAATTTCTTTATACATATATTTCAAAAATATATGTAGGTACAATTTACATAAGTACATATCGGAAAGTTATTGTAATAGTTTTTCATTAACTTTTGTTATTTATTTTTATTTCAAAAATTTTAAATATAATTTTACATTAATTTGAAAAAAATAACAATATATTTTTAATAAATAAGAATTCTGCACAATTTCTTTTTTTAAAAGTACTATGCAATAAAAATATTGATTATAATTTTGACAAATTCTTAAATCTTTATTACTCTTTAATCGTAAAGTAATTACAGTTTAAAAATAGACAAAAATTTACTGAGAAAAAGTGATCCCCTAATTTTTTTAGCAGTGTATATGTTTTACATTAACATGTAACAGTTTCATTGTTTATTTATTATTAATTTACTTCTTTTCTTTTTTTTGAATGCCATATCTTCATATACCAATATAATTAAGTTAAATGGCCGGTTTTTATAGTCCGTTTTTATATTCAAAACCGTTTTAAATATAACATTTTAAGATGTTATAAACCAATCATAGAGTCGTATTAGCATCTTAAAACATTATAAGATGATTTTGAAACAAGAAGGGACTATGAATACGGACCAATAAATTCGTTAAAATTTGCAAAATGTATATTAAAATAATAATTGCATGCTTATATAAGATTTGTTTTTAGTAATGATTTTTAAAACTTAAAATAATATTAAAAGTTAATATTAAATTTAAATAATATTTAATAAAATTTGATATTAAATTTATTTTTAATTATAAAATTATAAATATGAATGAATGAATGAACTTTATTTGCATTTTATGCTTACACATATGCAAAGGGGTGAAGCAAATTTGCCTTACAATAACCATAACAGGACTAGTAATTACTTAAGACTACAGACAACAGTACGCGGAAAAATATTTTATAAACCCAGTCAACCTACAACCTCGAAAACTACTCATTTAAAAAACTTGCTCTCAATTTAAATGCTTCAGAGACAAAGCCAAAAATAATCCTCGCAGTTGAAAGTTCGGTAGAAGGCAACAGTTTAACAACTGCAGCATCATCCGATATACTAGTACATATTAGCTGAGGAAGGTGGGCATCTCTGACATGCTTATACACCGGACAACGGATCAAAAAGTGAGATAAAGTTTCATTTTCCTGCCGGTCACATAGCAAACAAAGTTTTTTTGGGTGCAAACAATACGAAATCTTGTTTATTGTGATTTTGTATAAATGATCATTTCCAAGCCGCAACTGCGCTCTACATCTCACTAAGTGAAAAGGGCAGCGTGGCGGGTAAAAGTTATATAAAGAATCTTGCATGGAGCGAACTATAGGGACCCCCTGACCTTTAGAGGACGAATACCGGTTTAAATCTTTCAGTTTTAAGAACCGTTGATAGTCTGATAGAATTTGCTCCTTTGCATTGATCCAGTGGTCCGCCGACATACTCAAGAGATGCCCTTCCTGATTTATTTCCTCCAGTATAGATCTTAGTTGACTTATCCAATTAAACTCTAAATTATCAGTTATCGTAGATAGAGCCAACAATCTTCGCAGACATATTTTTGGCAGTCTTTCGTCCCCCATCCCTAGGATTCTAATCACCCAACTTATTGCTTGTTTAAGAACCCTGTGAGCAACTCTAACCAAGCCCAAATCCAGCCTCAAAGCAGCATTTGCTGTGCATTGCGGTAGTTGCAGAAGCCTCTTGTAAAAGTTACATTGAGCTGAATCCAAAAAATCCAAATAGCGTAGGCCCCATATATGAGCTGTATATAACGTCACGGGAGAGATCATTGAGTTAAAAAGCTTATTAATTCCCTCCCATGAGTCCGCCCCGAGACTGGCAAGCGTGGCCAGAGTCGCTCCCGTCGCCAGTTTCGTTCTATCAATTGCATACTGACTGGGCAAACGGCCCAAGGATGAGGACGAAAATGGTACACCTAAATAAGTATATGATTTAACAATTTCCAAAACCTCATTTTTATAACAAAAGTCACTCGAGTACTCCGGCAATCTACCCTTCGCTCTGAAAATAACAATTTTGGATTTATCCTTATTGACTATCAAACCATTAATAGAGCAGTATTTTTCCAATAATCTTATCTTAGCACGAAGGTCCGCCTCCGAGTAAGCGAGGATGACCAAATCGTCCGCGCATAACAACATAAGGAGATCAATATAGGCATCTATGTCTACCCCCCTAACACCATTATCACGAAAAAAAGAGACTATATCATATAAAAAGATTATAAAAAGCAAGGGGCTAAGGATTTCTCCTTGCAGCACACCTTTCGTTATCTCTATACGTTTGGAAAGTTTATTAAAAACCTTCACGCGGAGCACTGCCGCTTGATATAATCTCCTTAACAGCCTAATAACCTTAGCGCTGACTCCAAGCGAGTACAATTTTTGCCACAGAAGAGAGTGATCAACGTTGTCAAAGGCTCTCTTAAAGTCGATAAAGAGGCAGTAAACTTTTCTATTACTTAGTCGTAGTTGCAGATGGATAGCAGATTGCAGAGCAAAGATGTTGTCCTCGCAACCTCTACCCCTACGGAAACCCGACTGCTCCTCCGGCAAAATATCCCCATCCTTAATCCAGGCCTCCAGACGATTACATAACATTTGCGTAAAGATCTTAGTAATACAATTTACCAGCGCTATGCCTCTTTAATTGTTTGGATCTTGCTTGCTACCCTTTTTATGCAGCATGTACAATCCTACCTCTGACCAAGAAGTCGGTATATCTTCCGTAGCAAGTATTTTGTTGAAGAGGGTAAGCATATACAATTTCCAATTTGGCGGGCATTCCTTAAAACATTCATTCGGAAGCATGTCAAGGCCAGGGGCCTTACCGGATTTAGAACTTCCAATTACTCTAAGCAACTCACTCATTTCAAAATCCCGATCCAAAAAAGGGTCAAAAGTGCCAAAAAAGGAGCTGTTAACATGAACTCTTTGCAAATATATATCTTTATAAAAAAGCTCCCAAATCTCGATAGAGAGGGCACCCGACTGTGATTGAGAAGTTCTACGGCCAAACTGTTTAATTGTTTTCCAAAATTGACTCGAGTTTCTAACTCTAGAGAAAGTTTCAATTATAGACCACTCATAATCATGCTTCTTTTTACGAATTAGCGAGTTAAACTGCTTTTTGCAGGCGTGATATTTAATATTTTGATCAAGCGCGAAGTTTGATCTTTTTGTTTCCTTTAGGAGGAGTCTCAACTCCTTTTCGGCACGGCGACACTCCTCATCCTTCCAAGGTTTACGCGCTCCACCCTTAAAAGACTGAGAAATATTTCTTAACATGTCACAGTCATTTGCAGCCTCCATAAACGCATTTACCAGGTTACTATTTATGTCATCAACATTACAATCTTTAAAATCACATGATACCCTTTTAGACCATAACAATTTGTAACTAAAAGCATTTTTTTCCGCGTGGGACCAGACTAATCTTTTAGCTACAGCACTTTCATTTACAGGGCTAAAAGATTCTTTATACTTTTGCTCGCCAAAAACAGTCAAAAAAACCGGAAAGTGGTCAGAAAGGAAATTATTATCATGGACGCGCATATCACGAATCAACTGGAGACCAAGTATATTGCACCATACTAGGTGTTGTTAACCGCTCGGTTAACAACCGCGAGATGGCTCGCCGCTGGAGCTGATGGCAGCCCATCACGCGGTCCTGCCACCAAGATCCTACAACAGTCCACCGCCGATTAGCACTAGTGATCCTACAGCCAACGAGTGCAAGTTGGTCGACTACCGCGGCCAAAAGGTCGCCGCGTTTATCATTGCCGGCGACACGATGCTCTGTCTGCCTCAGGCCTTCGAGCTGTTTCTCAAACACCTCGTGGGCGGCCTCCACACAGTCTACACGAAGCTCAAGCGACTGGATATCGTGCCGTTGGTGTGTAACGTCGAGCAGGTGAGGATCCTACGCGGTCTCGGAGCCATCCAGCCCGGCGTCAATCGGTGCTACCATACTAATGTATGTTAACAATAACACATGTAGTAGTATGCTGTTTCTAATCAATGTAAACTTTTAGACATGATGTCGATAAATTTGAGAATATTTCCTGCACCGATAAAAAATGCATCTGGAACGTACAACACAGCGCGGCTGTAGATGGGTATAAATCTGCACCTCTGGAAGATCATAAGTGTTTCAATATTTGTGAGAAGAAATCAACTTTTCTCACATGTGTTATTGTTAACATACATTAATAACTTTTATATGTACTTACCGATTACAATATAGCAAAACTGCAACCGTGTGTTTGCATTTTGCACTCATCCCTGCTTTGCAACTACATTTTGTGGATGATATTTTCCCTGGTTTCAATATCACTATGTTTATTTCGTGAGGTGCACCTTTAACATCTGACATTTAAAGGCAATATGCAGTTAAATGCCATTTGTCATCATCTTGAGAAGTTATCCCGCATGTTAATAAATGTCCAAAGCACAACAAAATTTTCTCCTTCCATGAAATTCCTTGAGGAAGGGGTGCACTGTGCAAATGCACATATTTCTTTTATATTTAAGTACATATTTTTATCACACGCGTTTAAAAGGCACCTCAGATCATATGTTTGCGTACAATTTTCAGGAATAGGCCAGCCATCTTGGCCTTGTGACGTCACGGCTACGTCACGAGTGAAAATCCCAATATTAGAAAACTCCATAAATCCTTTTGCAACGAGATCCGGTGTTCTTAGAGGCAATTGATACAAATTTTAGTCATAAGTCGGCCATCTTGGATCGCCATTACGTGAATTGCAACCTATCACACCAGATTTGAGATAAGTGACCTTAAAAATCTCTGTCGATCCATTTTCAAACAAATCTGGTGTTTTTTAAGGCTTTTACATCAAATTTTGACGAAAAGTCGGCCATCTTGGATCCGCCATTTTGTGATTTGGAACCTATCACACCAGATTTGAGAGAAGTGACGTTCAAAATCCCTGTCGATAAATTTTCAAACAAATCTGGTGTTTTTAAAGGCATTGACATCAAATTTTGACGAAAAGTCGGCCATCTTGGACCCGGCATCTTGATTTTTGCAAATGTGCATACGGCTTTTAAAAGTTTTCAGTTCGAGCTTCAAAATAAGCCCTTATACGAATTTATTTGTCGCTGAACATTTTGGCGGCAGCACTGAGCCGGTTGATTGATCAAAAATTTTGAGTTTATGGCCGCCATATTGACGTCGCCATCTTGATTTTTGCTAAGGCGCATATGGCTTTTTGTAGCTCTTTGTTCAAGCTTTAAATTGAGACATCATACGTATTTTTTCGTCGCTTTAAATTTTGGCCGCAGCACTGATCCGGTTGACGTGGAACGTCCCATATGTATGTGTATGTATAAAACTCTACATGAGTTTATATTTGTTTGAAATCGTTATGTATCGTTATGTGCGGTGTAGCTTGATTACTGTTCAGGGAAGCCGCGTAAATTTGTATGGGCCCCGTGCGTATGCGTGATCAATCCGAGCTTCCATAAATCTTTTCAGCAGTGCTGGGGATCGCAACGGAGAGTGGTGTGTGCGCACAGATAGCCCTGCAGAGGCGCGTGGTTTTCTCGCTTTGGGGTTATTGTGAATTGCAGTGCGTTCTATATGGCCCCATAAGCATCGAACTTTTATCGCTGAAAAAGATTTGGTGATAGAAGTTGTAAATTATTATCTGTCAATATGAATGTTGGTTTATCTTGTCAAAAGAGGAATGCTAATGTTCAATTGATATTTAAATCCCGATCTAGATGGAAAAAGAGACAGAGAATCTGCCGACGGAGGAAGACAATCAAGATGCACTGGTAGATTATGACAGCGATGATAGTACTGTCACAGTGATAGAAATAGAAAAAGATAGCGAGGAGACGATAAGAGAAGATAGAGGTAAGAGAGTATTTTTTTTTTAAATAAAGAAATTTAGAAGGATAATATACATGTGCATTCAGAGAAAATAAAAATAATAATTTAAAAACTTTGTATAGAAGAAAAAGAGACTAAAGGAAGAGGTGCTATTCCAAAACGTAAAGAGGCACCGAAAATTAGAGAAAACGTAGAGTTGACTAAAGCCTGGGTAGAGAATCGTCCAATACTATCTATAGGAAGCCGAATGCTGTACGAAAAACAAGAGAAATTAGTAGCAAAAATGGATACGGTATCGGATAAATTAGACGCGTCATTGAAAACTTTGGAAAAGGTAATGTCCAAAGCCAATTCCATGATGGAAAAAATGGTGGAAGTCTCTACTGCGAATCTCGAAAAGAAGAGAATAAAACTTAGACGTTTAGAGGTAACTGATAAAAATACGCGAAGTTCAGTAGAGAATAATATACAAACGGTTAAAGAATTAGAAGTAGAGTCTAAAAAGAAAAAGTTAGATGAAACAACAGTCTGTTTAGCCGGGAAAGATAGAAGTTTAGAGACAATTAAAAGCGCTATAGAAATAGAACTAAACAGTCAAAGGTTGCATATTAGAAGAGAATATAAGCTGACGCAAAAATCCAACTTTGATCTTTGGATGGATTATTTTAAATCTGAGTTAATGAATAACGATTTGTTAGATGTAATAGATTCAAACATTGAAAGTCCAGAAAATCTTTCCGAATTAAAAGTTGCTAAGAGAAAAAGTCTAGTTAGAGATATAATAATCAATCATTTAGATGAAAATTATCATAAAAGGATCTTACATGAAAAAGATCCGAAAGAAATTTTAAAGAAACTAAGAGGATATAAAAAGAGTGAAATAAATGTTACTCATGCATCGGTACGAGCTAGACTTTATCAAATTAAAATGAGAAAAGATGAAAAAGTAAGTGATTTTTGCGAACGCTTTGATTCAATAATTAGAGAATATGAATCATGTGAAGATGCGGTACCTCTCACAGAACAAGAAATTAGATCTGCATTTTATCAGGCTGTGTCAATTAATGTACCAGAGCTGAGAAATGTAGATTTAATTAGAAGACAAACTAATCTTAAAGAAATGAACATAGATGAAATAAAATCTTTCATGATGCAGTTAGAGGCAGAGACTAAGAGCGAAGTTAGAGAGAAGTTAGAGAAACCAGAGATTAAAGTACAGAGGGCTACCGCAGAAGAGAATAAGCAAGTAAAGTGCTACAGATGCAACCAAATGGGCCATATGGCAAAGGACTGCCCACTAGCGGGATCAGAGGCCTGGTTCTGTTACTATTGCCAGGAAGTTAGAGGCCACAAGGGTGATAGTTGCCCGAATGCTGGAGCCCAGGCGAACAGATTTAGAGGAAAAAGGTATTTAAATAAAACCGTTAATAAAAATATAAAGAAAAAGGGTAGATTTGTGCAAAAAGGCACAAAAAGAGTAGATAACAAAGGGAAAATAACCAAGGTACAACCAGCCAAGAAACCTATACCAACGAAAACAGCAAAAGTAGGAAAATCAGAAGAAGGTAAATTACGCATGGTTAAATTAACCCATTGGCTGTGTAAAAGAATTTTACTATTTGGGCCAAAAGTTTGTTGAAAAAAAAGTTTATCGGATTATTATGAAACTTGATACCCTTATGTTTTTTGGGTCTCTGAATTCGAATATGATGTCAGATTTACAAAATTCAAAATGGCGGGTCCAATATGGCGGATCAAAATGACAAAAAATGGTCTGATTTTCATGAAATTTAATACCCTTATGTTTTTTGGGTCTCTGAATCCGAATATGACATCAAAATTAAAAAATGGCGGGTCCAATATGGCGGATCAAAATTACAAAAAATAGACGGAATTTTATTATTATTATTTTGAAGTTATTTAGATCTCTGAATCTAAATTTAACATTAGAATTAATATATTCAAAATGGTTAATAAGAAAGAAATTTTACCATTTTGGATCCGCCATTTTTTAATTTTGATGTCATATTCGGATTCAGAGACCCAAAAAACATAAGGGTACCAAATTTCATGAAAATCAGACTTTTTTTGTAAACAGAATAATAACTTCTCTTTTCGCCAGTGATAGAATAACAATTAAAGTAACTTAAATCGACTGTAACTGGCAATATATAACGTCTTTCCGATATGAACATAGAAAAAACTGTGAGCCAACTCACTTTGTTGGATTCACACAGCACTTTTTTTCGGATCAAATCGAGACATTATTAATTTCGACCATCACTTTTGGTCAGTTGATGTAATTTCTAAGTTGAATAGTTTTTAAAATTTTATTGCGAAAAAATATTACCCCAGCCAGGGTGGGGTAAATTTTAAAAACTATTCAACTTAGAAATTACATCAACTGACCAAAAGTGATGGTCGAAATTAATAATGTCTCGATTTGATCCGAAAAAAAGTGCTGTGTGAATCCGACAAAGTGAGTTGGCTCACAGTTTTTTCTATGTTCATATCGGAAAGACGTTATATATTGCCAGTTACAGTCGATTTAAGTTTTTTTTGTAATTTTGATCCGCCATATTGGATCCGCCATTTTGAATTTTAAAAATCTGACTTCATATTCGGATTCAGAGACCCAAAAAACATAAGGGTACCAAATTTCATGAAAATCAGACCATTTTTTGTAATTTTGATCCGTTATATTGGATCCGCCATTTTGAATTTTGAAAATCTGACTTCATATTCGGATTTAGAGACCCAAAAAACATAAAGGTACCAAATTTCATGAAAATCAGACCTTTTTTTATAATTTTGATCCGCCATATTGGATCCGCCATTTTGAATTTTGTACATCTGACTTCGGATTCGTAATCAGCGACCCCAGAAACCCCCGAGTAACAAGTTTCAAGCAAATTCAGAAAGTTTTACTTTGTTTTTTCTACGTTGCGGCTATAGCCGTCATACACACTCTTGGCCACTTTTGTTTTTGCGGCTATAGCCGTCATACACAGTCAACGGGTTAATAGAAGTGTAACGATGCGCCCCTTACGCTAAGTCATCGTTCCCGGCCACCACCCGCCGGATGCCGCCCGACCGATTCTCCGTCGGGCGGGGACAGGGCGCGGTGCGCCCACATTTTTTAAACATTCGAAACGCACCGTGTGCGCGGGAAACCCGCCGCACCGGTGCCTTCCCGCACGACGCCGACAAGCGCCGACGGGAGCCGATCCCCGCCGAAGACGAACGCGCGGGATCGCGCCGCTCCCACCACCGCGCGACGCGCCTGACGATCGGCCTCCCTCCTGTCGAAATCGCCGCGCCGAGCGGTATATAAGCCGGCACGCTCGGCGAGACGGCACTTCGTCTACACCACGGCATCCCGCTGTTCCTGACGAAGCCTACCCGCCAGCTCCTAGGGCGACACGCCAAACGAGGTCCAGAGCGTGGGCCTCGAATGAGAGTTCTCAAGTGTCCCCGAACTCCAGCCCACTTACGCCCGACGGCCACGGCCCAACGAGGTCGAGTGTGC
This sequence comes from Temnothorax nylanderi, assembly GCF_030848795.1. Lineage (NCBI taxonomy): Eukaryota > Metazoa > Arthropoda > Insecta > Hymenoptera > Formicidae > Temnothorax > Temnothorax nylanderi. The sequence continues at coordinate 103,287 of NW_027249426.1, forward strand.
TCAGCCTCGTAGCGAGTGTTCTCACTGCCGTGACCCCGTGACCCCGCACTCCTGTCACACTCCGGATTACTTCGCGTAGCCCCGAGTGCATATGCACTGCCGAACGTTGTAATGTACCGCGTTTCGGTATACTGCGTTCCGTTGCACCGTGCGTAGCACCGAATCCAAAGTCGGACGCCGAGTACACATGCACGCCCGACCGTTGTAATATACCGCGTTTCGTTATTAGCTGTAAGGCCGCGTCCCGTCGTATTTCGCGTAGCACCGAGTGCACATGCACGTCCGACCGTTGTAAGATACCGCGTTGCGTTATACCGCGTTCCGTTGTACTGTGCGTAGTACCGAATCCCGAGCCGACGCCGAGTGCCCCGGCACCGCCGACCGTTGTAATATATTGCGTTGCGTTATACATTGCGTGTAATCCTGACCCCGAGTCAGATAAAATAAATAACCCGTGTATAGTACAAATTGATTATTGTCTCTGGGCCTTTCATCGAACTCCCGATCCGGCGAACCAGTCCGCGTTCGATCTAAAGTTAGGCCGTTACAGAAGATAGAGATAGTTCAAAGAGTTAGTCAATTTTATTGCAGATTCGGGTGCAACAGATCATATTGTGAATAAGAATATAATTCTGTCAAATTTTGAAAAATGTAATAATAGAGTTATTAAATGCGCGAATAAGAATAAGCTTGCAGACATTTCAATAGATGGTAAAGGAGATCTTTTGTTGATAACAAATGAGAAAGAAAAGAAAGTCATTAAATTAACAAATGCACTTGCAACGAAAGAAGTATCCGAAAATTTATTATCTTTAAGAAAGTTGGCTGATGCAGGGTTCAGTATTTATTTAGATGATAAAGTGTTTAAAGTTTACAATAAATTGACAAATAAAATAGTTTTTGAAGGAATTTATGAGAAACCAAATTGGATTATACAATTTGAGGTCAAAAATAATAATATAGAGGACAATGACAATGTAGAATGTGCTGTATATAGATGTAGAGCAGATATTGTTCCACATAGTGAGCTTTCTGAACAATCGCAAGCAAACATTCAGAGCAATGAATTGTCCATTTCGGAGGGAGAATTAGATGAGAGGGATAATGTTGGCTCTGCGATTGGGAGGGAGAATGAAGGAGAGCTCACAAATGTGAACGAAAATATAGAACACAACAATGCTGAACTCGAGCAAGTCATTAAGTTAGAGGATATACAGACAATAGAGAATATAGAAGAAATGTGTGAAAGCTCAGTAATTGAAAAAGTAAAGAAATTAGAGAAAATAAATGAGGCGATGTTATGGCATGTTAGATTAGGTCATGCGTCGTTAAACTATCTAAGACAGCTACAAAAAGTAGAAAAGAGATTAGAGACAGTTAAGTTTAATAACTCCATATTAGAGTGTGAAGTCTGTATAATGGCAAAGATGGCAAAACTGCCGTTTAAAGAAAACAGAAATAGAGCACAGAGACCACTACAGGTAATACATACGGACATCATGGGTCCAATAAAACCTACATCCTATCCAGGACAAAAGAGGTTTATAATCACTTTTATAGACGACTATTCTAGATTAGCGAAAGCCTACCCTCTGAAGACAAAAGATGAATCGGGAGAGGATCTAGAGAAATATTTAATATCCGCCAGAAATCTACTAGAAAAAGAAGAAAAGCTATGCTACGTGAAGTCAGACCAAGGCAAGGAATTCACGGGAGGTGCATTTAAAGAGGTATTAAAAAGAGAAAAGATAGAAGCCATATTTGCACCACCGTACACTCCGGAACACAATAGAGTTGCAGAAAGGTTCAACAGAACGTTGCAAGAGAAAGTAAGAACATATATGTTCGACTCGGGATTACCAAAGAGTATGTGGGAGTTGGCAGTTGACGCTGCTGTGCACGCGTACAACAGATCTCCACAAAAGACTATAGAGTACGAGATCCCGTTGAAGATGTTCTCATCAGAAACAAGTTGTCATTTTGAGCAAATAAAGAGATTTGGATGCATTGGATATGCAAGAGTACCAAAGCCTACGTCGAAATTTGACAAGAGAGCTATTAGAGGTGTGTTGGTAGGATATACTGACACTGGATATATACTTTGGCATCCTAGCACAAGAAAATTTATAGAGTCCCGACACATCCGATTTAATGAAAAAGTAACATATAAAGATGTATATAAAAACAGTCAAATAGAAGATGAAAAAGACTCGAATAAAAATTGGATGAAAGAATTCGTAGAAGACGAGGAAAAGGGAGAACAGAAACTAGAGATTCCTGAGAAAAGGAAAAGAGGAAGACCGAGAAAACAAACAAAACAATTAGATAAACAGAAACAGAAGGTCCAACGAAAGGAAAGTGAAACTCCAATGACTAGAAGTAAAACTAGAAGAAAATTAGAAGATAATGGAGACACTAATGTGCAGAGAGCAATAGAAGATATTAGCTTTGCTAATTATACTACTGTGAAAAATATTCAACAGAATATAGAGAATGAATATGAATTGAGTCGATGTCTTCTGGCATCATTACATAGAGAGCCCTCGACATATGAAGAGGCGATGACAAGCAGCGAAAGAGAAAACTGGAAAAATGCTGTAATAGAAGAACTTGAGTCTATGCAAATCAATCAAGTATGGACGATTGTTGATAGACCGACAGAGATGTTAGATGGTAGACGACCTAACATCATAGATTCAAGATGGGTATTTACAAAAAAATTAGAAGCAGATGGATCAACCAGATATAAAGCGAGACTGGTGATAAGAGGATGTAAAGACAAGAATGTGTATGATCTGAAAGAGACATATGCACCGGTTTCGAGATTGTCATTGGTTAGATCTATACTGGTAATGATAAACAAGTATAATTTGTATACCTGTCAGTTAGATGTAAAGACTGCATTCCTGAATGGAATTTTAGAAGAAGAGATATACATGGAAATTCCAGACGGAGTAGAAGTGGATGAAAACACCAAGAAGACCAAGGTGTGTAAATTAAATAGGGCTTTGTATGGATTGAAGATAAGTCCAAAAAGATGGAATAAGAGATTTTCAGAAGAGGCTAAGAAACTTGGATTAGAGAATGACCTACATGAGCCATGCCTGTTTACGTGGAGGAAAGAAGGCAAAATAGTGATCGTACTGCTTTACGTAGATGACATGTTGGTTGCAAGCAATGACCAGGAGAAATTAGAGGAAATCAAAAAGAAATTGAGTGAAACATTTGAGACGAAGGATCTTGGAGAACCCAAGAACTTTCTGGGAATAACAATAGAGCGAAACAAAGAAGATAGATATATGTACATTCATCAGACGCGATATACTGAGAGCATATTAGAAAAGTTTCATATGAATGAATGCAAGCCTCAGAGCACTCCTATGGTCACCAGAAAAGTGATCAATAAAAACAAAAAGAGTAAATTAGAAGAAAAGAGTATTAGAGAAGAAATTAAAAGAGTACCTTATAGAGAAGCTATAGGCAGCTTGATGTATCTGGCAAATGCTACACGACCTGATATAGCGTTTGCAGTGAACTATTTAGCAAGAAGACAATTAGAGCCCACTGAAGAAGACTGGCAAGATGTAAAAAGAGTCTTCAGATATCTTAGAGGAACTGTAAATCGAGGATTAATATTTAGAGGTAAAACAGATGAGTTAGAGTCACTAACAGATGCTAGTTTTAGAGATTGCATTGATTCTACGTCCACTGGAGGATATATAATTAAATTGTTTGGAGATGTGATAGCATGGAGAAGTCATAAACAGACATATGTTACACTCTCTACATGTCAAGCGGAGTATCTAGCAATGAGTGAAGCCTGTCAAGAAGTAATCTCATTAGACAAGTCGCTCAGGTATGTTGTTGGAAGAACATTCTTGCCTACGACAATCTGGTGTGACAACCGAGCAGCAGGAAACTGCACTAAGAAGGATGGAAGTCACAAACTTAAAATGTTTGATGACAACTTAGAGGAAATAAAGAAAAACTTAGAAGAGAGAGAGAGAAGAAACTGGAAACAGAAAACATATGGCTGACACTCATGGAGATTTTATTAAGCAATGTGTTGATCAAGGGAAGGTGAAAGTCGAATGGATTGAGACCAAAGAGAATTTGGCAGACATTATGACAAAACCTTTACCTTTAGAAGCATTTGCATATCTAAGAGATAAGATAATAAATATAGAGTTTAAACAAAGTTAGAGCTTGATTGTACTCGATAACTAATTCTTGTTACGTTTCAGATAAAGAGGAAACTTAGAGGAACCATGGATCGCTCGCACAAAGGGAGGGAGTATTATGAGAAGGCTTTGAACGAGCGATGCGCTCCCGCCCTTCTAGAGGGCAGCTCCCGGTTTACGGCGCGGCTCGGCGCGCCTCGCGTGCGTGCGAGGATCATGGCTCACGCAGACGAGCCTCGTTCTCTGGCGTGTTCAGACGTGTTCGGTTGTCCATTAAGATTTACATTACAGAGTGTGATATATCTATATAATAAATAGAGTATTTAGTGTATCTTAGAAGTCAAACTGTTTATTTCCTGCCCGTCTCGCCACATCTCATAGCGTTCCAAGCGATAGTTTTCCAATAATAGTAGACTGTTATTATTTTATCAATTTTTACAGGTTTTTTGTTGCCATTCAAATAAAATTATAGTGAATTGCTAAGGTAAAACAGCCTTTTATATTAGAAGTCTGTAGGTAAAACGAAATATTATCTACGGGTGCGTCTGTAACAATAATTTATCGACACATCTCTTATTTCTTACTTTATTTCCTATTTTGGCCGCGAAGTTGCTAAGAGGGCGTTAGCGTACAGCGAGATTTTGTAGTCACGAAAATTTACCCAGGATTGTCGGTCTTTAATAGTATCTCGTCGGTGGGTATACTTTGCTGGGTAGGTACTTTTGTATTTCCCCCGCCAGCTTTGCCGGCCGTCGCCGCCTTCTTTTTCTGGCCAGAGGCTCCCCTTCTTATGACAGTAGTCCAGGTTTCGATTTGGGCCACTGCCACTTCCGGGGAAGGGGCAGGGCCAGGCTTGCAAGTCTGCATCTTACTCGCAGAGCTTTGACCTTTCCTGTTTAGGTCCTTAGCTCTGTCAGGTTCAGCTGCTTTCCTGGACTTGTCAGCAGCAGCCGATGACTTCTCCATTGCTCCCTTCTTCTTCTTCTTTGTGCAGTCCGCGTCTCTATGTTTCCCTTGGACGCTGGCAACAGTAGTCGAAGAGGTTGACGAGTGCTTGTTCTTCCCGGCTGATCGCGATTTATCAGGGACGAGCCCGAGTTTCGCCGCCAACCCGGAGAACATCTCCTCCATCTTGGAAAAGATTTTCTCCAGTATTCTGTCCTCCAGAGATTTGCAGCGGACAGCACTCCTTTCGGTGGCACCACCTCATCCAGGAGCTTCGGTTCCTTCCCTCCCACCGAGGGTCGGTACACCGCCGGCATGCCCTCCTGTTTTATGGTGCTTAGCACCTCTATTCGCCTCGTGCTCACTCCTCCTCAGAGGAGTCGTCGTCAGGGATCGTGTTCGTCCTTCTCCTCGTGCTCCTTCTCTTTCCCGACGTGGGCGACTTTGAGCGGGAGGATGAGGGCTGAACAGAAGATGGCCCTTCCTCCACCTCCATCGCTGTGTCCTGTTTGGATCTCAAGAGGCTCTCCATCTGCTCCTGCAACCTTTGATTCTGCATCTTAAGAGCGGCAACTTCGCCCCTGAGTTCCCCCAGTTCTACGTCCCTAACTATCCCTTCGGGATGATCTATTCGCTGGGACAGTTGAGAGATTGCCGTCTTGATCGCCGCTGCCGTGCTGTTCAACTGGCCCCTCTCTACTCCTCTGAGGTTCTTGGGTATGGCGTTGATCTTGTCCACCTGCCTGACCTCCTCAATAATTTTCGCCAGAAAATCAAGAGTGGGCGCATTTTAAGGCTCCTCTAGCATCTCCCTCTCTAAGACCTTCCTCTTTATTGAGAGCTTGGGCTCCACCGAATGATCGCCTAGCATCCTTAGCTGTCTTCCCTCCTCCTCTTTTTGTCGCTTGGCGATCTTAGCCTTCTTCTTCTCGTATTCGTCTGTTGTTACATGCCTCCCTCTGGTCTTTAGCTGGCCAGTTTCCTCGTCAAGGATGATTGAGACGTCCGAAGCTTCCATGGCGTTAGACACCAATGAACTGGTGGACTCTGATCTGGCCAGAGAATTGTCTCCCTCCGGCGAGCACGCGGACTCGGGCTCCGACGGGTCCGTGGGCCCGGATTTGTTCAGGAACCTGTCGCATCTCTCCAGGAACGGAACCAACCTCGCTTTCGGCGCCGGTGACTGTGGAATGGCGAAGGGGAAGTTCTTTTCCTTCCCGTTCTCCTTTTCGCGCAAGTTAGAGAGAGAGGCAGACCTCTTCCTCACGCTCGCCGGCCCCCCAGCCATCGGTTTTACCCTTCTAGAAGACCTCTTCTTTTCCACCTCTTGGGAGGTGGACTGAGGGCTGGAATTAGCCTCCGCCATCTCCACCTCATTAAAGGTGTTCTGGAGGTTGGTATTAACCTCCGCCATCTCGACGTCGTCAATGTTTGTTGAAGTAAGGCTCATTTTTAGTTTTATCTCGCTACCCGCTGTGGCTGTGCCATCCAGGGCGTGCCCTCACCGACCGAGCAGGACTCCTGGCCGGCCGGGCCTCGAGTTTCCCCGAGGGGATGGCTATGCCTCTGGCCCCCGGAAAAAACATCGGGGGCACTGGGCTCCAGCCCCCTACTGACCCGTGGGCGGAGCAAGCTCCATCCCACAGGCTTTCGGGGGTCCCGGGCCTCCGACAACCCGGGCACCGCAGCGGGCGCCGCGCCGCCACGCGGGGGGCCCCACGGACGGTTGGGGCGAAGGAGGTCGCACCCCCTCCATCGCCTTGCCCGCCATGGCGACCAGCATATCTGCCCCAGCCGCCGGCCGAGGTAACCTCCGCACTGACGACTGATCTCCTACTTCGATCGCCGGGTTCGGAAGGGATGCAATCCCCGACCACCGGAGTACTCTACTCGCTGCCGGCCCATGCGTCCGGCAGCCAGGCCCGCCGGCCCCGACCTCGGAATATGTCCGAGCGGCCCAGGCGACCCTCCACACTTGGCGGACCGTGGGACCACATCCCTGGTGTGCAACCGGAAAGTGTGGGCCTCTTCTCCAACCGACCCAGGACTACGTCCCGGGCCGACTTGGAGGATGGTTACCCCCCCTCCCCCTCCTGCCGGAGCACCGGAATGCAATAGAGGAAAGAGAGAAGGTCTTCCCATCCCCTCGGTGAGACGGCATCCCTCCCCATCTCGGGAATGGGGACCACCCTTCCCCAAGACCCCATCCCTGACTTCGGAATACGTCCGAGCGGCCCGGGCGGCCGAATCCCCCACCCTGCCGGAGCACCGGCGTGCAATGGGTGAGGGATTCAAAACCCACCCTAAAAACCCCCGGCTCCCCCACCCTGCCGGAGCATCGGCGTGCAATGGGTGAAGGAGCCAAAAACCCACCCCAAACTCCGGTGGTTTTTTATCGAGGTTTTCTTTTCTCTAGGCCAGTGGGAAGAGTAGAAACTCCCCCCTCACGGTCCCGGCCGACCGGGCGTTTGAAGTCAGGGTCGCCTTTCCCTATCGGCGATTGGGACCAGCCCGAAGGCCAGTCCGTAAGGGAGTCGCCGGGCTCCCATTCTTCCCGCCACTCCGGTCCGTAGACCGGCGGCAGGAAGGGTGGACTCTTAAACCCCGCACCTCACCAACGAGTCACCGCAGTGGCTTCTACCAACAGAGAGTACTCCAATTTTTTTTAAATATTTGTGTATGCATCTTCTTGGAGTGTTTACAAATATTTAAAAATATTGGAGTGCTATTGCAACAGCATATTCTTAAGACAAAATCAAGTCAAAAAATCCTCTATACCACTTTTTCCTCTGGCAAACAATTATTATCAAGATATCATAAGCTAAATATTGAAAAAGTTACCAAGTTTTCCTTGAATATCTCAAAAAGTATTAGACAAATAAAAGAATTTTTCAAACAAAAGTTGTTCAAATTAATTAATAGAGAAAGATGGTACAATAAAAAATAGGGGTTTTTGTTTAAAAAATTTGACTTAGGCCCTATCCCAGCGAGAAATGACCCATCGAATCAACGTCTAATTGACGTCGAAATCATCGATATTACATTATATCGAAATAATGCTCGAAATTTGAAGCTTATTTCGATGTTTGTGCTATATGATATTTTTTAAAAGAAGAGATTATTTGTGACATACATTTTTCGCGCCAGACTGTAAACAGGCAAATTATGTATTTTCTGTTAAGACATCGATATTTCATCATTTCGATATCGATTCGAAGCTATTTTGATTTGCCTGTCAAATATATAATAACATTGCCATTTTACATAGAAAACGAGAAAAAATTACGGAAATACAGATTTCCTTATCTACTTTTATCCTAATATGGCGTCTCGAGTTGCGGCGAGCTGTCAGCGCATCACAAGATGTGTTTCATATAAGAGATATACCATTGATACGAACGCGAAAACAAGCTTCCCTGAATTGCACAACAAGAAAAACATCGATAAACCCCCCAAATCAAGATTTGGAAGCGTAATATAAAAGTATGATGTCGGTGTGCATCGTGCGTATGTGTGCGTGCAATGTAGCGTGCTATCCTTATCTATATCTTTGTCTATACAAGGACAGATATAGTCAATAACATAGAAAATGGTAATTTTGTCGGTACAAACGGCTCCAGCATCACCTTAATGCAGAGGCCCCCCTCTCTTTTCATTTTTCTTTCTACTTTTTTTTCATAATCGGTATTACGTTTCAGTAAACATTCGGACTCACATTTTCAATCCAGACATCTTAATTCCGTCCTGTAAGATCTGGTTTTTTATTTCAGTTCATTAATTTTCTATTCTATCTTCAGGACAGATTACTGATTTCGTTTGCTTTTATTTCAACTAATGTAAAAACTTTTTAGTTACTCTCAATTTCTTTCACGTCAACATATTTTATTTTTTTGTAAAGATAACTACACATAATAAAGACAAAATTGACTTCAAAGGAATTCTCTTTCTGTCGCTCACCTATCTAAGAATTCTAGACAAACCTGCCGTGTTTGCCATTACTTTTTAAACATAATTAAATTAAATAAAAAAATTAAATAATTAAAAATAAATATTAAAGACAGAAAGTAAAAAAGTTTTTATATATAGGC
>NW_027249426.1:117500-135000 GCF_030848795.1 Temnothorax nylanderi
AATATGAAATAATTTTCCTAAATTCTGGCTATCGTCGGAGTGTTATAATGAAGAAAGGTGAATGTCTCAGTGATTTAGAGAATTTTTAAGTTATTAAAATACTCCAGTGTCACTTTTGGAGTAACATTGGCGTGACATAAATGTTCTACTGCATAAATTAAATTTTCACAGGTAATTCTATCTATTAGCTTCTTCAGAGATGTTTAGAAGTTCTGAAGCGTGAATTCAGCGAGCTTAAAACAGTAATGGCAGATCAGTTAATGTATGTCAAGGAGGATCTTTCTTATATTACCGCACCATTATACGTTTTACGATTTTATTGTAACTAAGGTAAAGATACTAAATGATAAAACTTATGAAGCAATATCACAATGTTGGCATGTTATTTTAATGTATGTAATATTGTGATTAGGCACGAGGAAAAAGCGAACCTCTGTTCACATTTGACGTTCACGATGATATTCGTGTTATACACGATGATTTTGTCGAAACTGAGGAATCACATGCCGGAAAAATTTTACTTAGGTATTTATCATTAAAAGAATACTTTGTATAATTCTCTTTTATGTTATTTCTTATTAGATCATGGTACGAGAGGAACAAACACATTTTTCCAGCGAGTAGATGGGAACCTTTTGATCCAACGAAAAGTTGACAAGTATACACTGTCGGATAAAAATAGGAAGAAAGATAAAATCTGATAAACTTAGATTCAACGAATTGTCCAATTTCGTTTAAAGGATTCAGATTCAAAAGACTAATTTAGTAGAGCTACATAATCGAGTAAATGAATTAAATATTATTATATAACTGAATGAATTAAAATCACAGTCCTTAAAAATACAATGTAGCTACAATATATATACATATATATATTTGTATATATATTGTAATATATATATATATATATATTACAATCTGTTGCATAATGAATCAATTGGTGTATGTGAAGTTGGCATATCAATTGTCAGCATATAAAAAAAAAGTGGAGTTCTCTTTGCATACAACCGAGTTCTATAGTTCCTGATAAATTTTAACAATATATCTGGTCATTTAACATTAATAAACGGAAGTTGAGAAATGATATGCTAACTTCCCACGAAGTCAGCATATCATATAATTTTTTCGAAAATTACTCCAATGAATTTTATAGTTTTTGACGAGTTCTATAGTTCTATAACATAGTTCTGACCATTAACTATCTCTAAATAATTATTAACAATTATTATCAGCATATCACTCGTACTACAGTGATATGCTATGCTTCTGCGATAAGTTCTCGGCTCGTTCGAGGTTTTAAACAATAGTTCTAAACCCCCTGACGATAGTTCCGTACAGTTCTTACCACTCTCTACCTTTAAATAATTATTAACAATTATTATCAGCATATCACTCGTATTACAATGATATGCTATGCTTCTGCGACAAGTTCTCGGCTCGTTCGAGGTTTTAAACAATAGTTCTAAACCCCCTGACGATAGTTCCGTACAGTTCTTACCACTCTCTACCTTTAAATAATTATTAACAATTATTATCAGCATATCACTCGTGCTACAGTGATATGCTATGCTTCTGCGATAAGTTCTAGGCTCGTTCGAGATTTTAAACAATAGTTCTAAACTTCCTGACAATAGTTCCGTACAGTTCTTACCACTCCTTACCTTTCAATAATAATTATTAACAATTATTATCAGCATATCACTCGTGCTACAGTGATATGCTATGCTTCTGCGATAAGTTCTAGGCTCGTTCGAGATTTTAAACAATAGTTCTAAACTTCCTGACGATAGTTCCGTACAGTTCTTACCACTCCTTACCTTTTAATAATAATTATTAACAATTATTATCAGCATATCACTCCTACTACAGTGTTATGCTATGCTTCTGCGACAAGTTCTCGCAGAGGTTTAAAACCTCGAACGAGCCGAGAACTTGTCGCAGAAGCATAGCATATCACTGTAGTACGAGTGATATGCTGATAATAATTGTTAATAATTATTTAAAGGTAGGGAGTGGTAAGAACTGTACGGAACTATCGTCAGGGAGTTTAGAACTATTGTTTAAAACCTCGAACGAGCTTAGAACTTATCGCAGAAGCATAGCATATCACTGTAGCACGAGTGATATGCTGATAATAATTGTTAATAATTATTTAGAGATAGTTAATGGTCAGAACTGTACGGAACTATCGTCAGGGGGTTTAGAACTATTGTTTAAAACCTCGAACGAGCCGAGAACTTGTCGCAGAAGCATAGCATATCATTGTAATACGAGTGATATGCTGATAATAATTGTTAATAATTATTTAGAGATAGTTAATGGTCAGAACTATGTTATAGAACTATAGAACTCGTCAAAAACTATAAAATTCATTGGAGTAATTTTTGAAAAAATTATATGATATGCTGACTACGCGGGAAGTTAGCATATCATTTCTCAACTTCCGTTTATTAATGTTAAATGACCAGAACTATTGTTAAAATTTATCAGAAACTATAGAACTCGGTTGTATGCAAAGAGAACTCCACTTTTTTTTGATATGCTGACAATTGATATGCCAACTTCACATACACATACATGAGTTTTACTTTTACTCGCATTTGATAATTTTTTAAAATGTAGGTTTAACGATAACTAAATTATTGCAGTTCCTGTCTAAAGTATAAGTCTTTACGAGTATTTAAAAAAAAAATTCATTCAGTTTCATAAAGAATTGAACTCTAACAAGATTTTTGTCCAAAAAGTCACCGAAATTTCCCACTGTGCGGCGTGTCGTCGTCTGAGAATCGCGAGTCTAAATTTCGTCGCACGAGGTCTAATGCGTCGCCTTCCGGGTGTCTCGCGGCGCGAACGGGGGTTTGGCGGCTATGTTCAATCGCACGTCGCGCTCGCTCGCTAAGTACGAAAGACGCGTTGCTGACGGGGAGATGTCGGGGTAATTCGTCCGACATCTATCGGCGCTTGCACTTGTAAGTTCGGCATTCGCGAATTTTATGTTCGGCGTTGGCGATCCGTTTTCTTTCGGCGCTCGCGAGTATAATTGAAACGGACTTACAGTATCGCCGCGCTGCGCATGGTGTCCGCTTTCCGCTGAGTTGTCCGCTGCTGCGCTGACCCGCTGGGCTGCTTCGTTGCCACGCTGCTTCGCTGCTCGGGCTGGCGAGTCCGTGCGGTAGGTCGGGGCCTTCTCCGGTGTCGCTGATAACACTCGGCGGCTGCTACCGTGGCTTCTCTCGCTCTGGATCTAGCTGGCTTCCTCTCGGGGATGCTTTTACCGCCTTTTGATGATCCGCTCCTTTTGCAGGCGTGAACCTCTGGAGTTGGCTGTCCTTTCTCCCGATTGTCGGAGATCCCACCGCTGCCACCAGTTTTGTCGTGCCGCGCCGCGAATGGAGGTTCGGGGGCCGGCACAGGGTATCGAGGATTCTCCGGGACGGGGAAATGACACTAACCCTTTATAGATTATGCCCGTGGCGGTGTTTAATAAAGATATTTCAGTACACCTTTATTTTACTTTTACTTAGTTACACTGATAAAAATACGCGGTCGACACGTAACCCGCGCGTTGGTCGTAGACTGCCCGCCGCTTCTCGGAAGGGCGGGCTTTTATCATGCCTGGGCTCGTTTCCGCGTTGCCGACTCAGCTGTCAGCGCTTTTGCTTCCGCGATTGGGTCAGTAGTGACCCGGTGGTGTCTGGAATGCCAGCTCGGGTACATTTGGCAATTGTCTGGAATGCCCTCTCAGGTGTATGTGGCAATTATCGGTGCTTGCGCTGACAGCTCGATGTTGCAACTAGGAAACGTTGACTTCCGTTTCACAACATCATGCTAAAATCATAAAATCTTTACATTATCCATGTCTGCCAATACAATATAATTTTTTATTCATATTACATTCTATATAATGTTATTATATTTGACAGGCGAATCAAAATAGCTTCAAATTGATATTGAAATGATGAAATATCGATGTCTTAACAGAAAATACATAATTTGCCTGTTTAGAGTCTGGCGCGATAAATGTGTGTCACAAATAATCTCTTCTTTTAAAAAATGTCATAAAGCACAAACATCGAAATAAGCTTCAAATTTCGAGCATTATTTCGATATGATGTGATATCGATGATTTCGATGTCAATTAGACGTCGATTCGATGGGTCATTTCTCGCTGGGATACAATTATGTCATTTTTCAACGTAAAGAAAAAGAACAAAGAATTGAAAAGCAAGGAACATGTGCATTGAAAAGCAAGGGGACTATATTGAAAAATAATACAATTTTATATTCTCTACTGTTGTTCTAATAAATTATAGAAATAAAGTGCAGATAATTATTAACTTACCCTCGTAATATGTAATATAAGTTTCTAAACCAAAGAGTTACCATATTTGTCGGGGATTGTAGCATATCCAATACTTTGATTGGTGCAAGGATCTATTTGTCGACCTGGTGTTAAACTCATTTCATCAAGACAAATGCATGTATCTTTATACCGTTCATCAGGAAAGCTTGATACCTTCTCCCCTAATAAGTCAAAAACTTCATCACAAATTCCATCTTTAAAAGTAATACATTCCAAGCGTCTGCGTAGAGTACGAGTTGAAGGCAAAGGAATATCTTGACGTAGTAATTCTCTGTACCCATTATCCCCACATGTATGTTTGAGCCATAGTGCCTTTTTAATGGTTTCGTTTGTCCATGCACGTATAGAACGTACAGACCGTCCTTTATATTTAGTTCTTAGATACTCTATCTGATCTTTATAAAAGACTTGTTGCAACAAATCTTGTGCCACAAGACATCTTTGTTCCTTATACAACTTAATATAGTTCCTTAATTGTCGTACACGCTGCCGAAGATTTCTGTTTGTCTTATCAATTTTGCGGATAATAGTATTTGCTCTCTCTAATTTTTCCTTTGCTTCATCCAGTTCTCCAGTCATTGAATCACTTGTTGGAATATCCATTTCAATATCCATTTCAACAAAAACATCATCGCGAATCTATGAAAATTAAAACTGTTTTCAAGAGACACGGTAGTGTCTCGCGCCAAGTACGCGCGGAGCGAGACGCACCGTGACTCATTTACGCGAACGCATGAGTTGCGAGTACCCGAGATTTTGAGATCTCAATAACGAGTGAACGGACCAAGTTCTAAGTAGGCTTGATCGATAGCTTGGGGTCGATTTGGGGGGGGGGGTACGTGTTTTTATTCCGCTACGTGTCCTACGAGCGGAGATATTGGGCGCATTCAGCGCACAGAACAGTTGCGGATTTATGCGCTGAATGGCCTGTGATCCGGAGCGCTCCCACAACATGTGGCGGTAGCGGACGCCATATTTTAGAGCGAAAATTTTGATGCTACATCGACGGAACGGTTGTGAGATTCGACTGGAGACATGTGAAGACATGTAAGTTGTCTTGGGTTATGTTCGTTATGTTTTAAGCTGCATCGCAATGGATTATTACGAAGATACGTATACATATAATGGATTAAATTACAATATTGTAGATATATTGGAAGTGCACGAGAAATTGAAAAATGGTATGTACAATTAGAAATTAAATATTATTTAAAATTAAATTGTATAACTAACCTACATAATCTTAAATAAATTACACATGCCCAGCAAACACCAAGCTACATGTAACTTGATGTTTGTTGGGATGCATTATTGCGCATATCGTACTTGCGTATGCGCGATAATAATAATATAATAATTATATGTAATAATTATATAATAGTATTATATTATGTAATAATTAAATGTTTCAGACAAAGTTTTCTTCCAGTCATATATGAAAAACAACCTAGGTTGTCTGGACGTTACTGGTTCTATTAATGACACTTAGACAGAAAATTGCAGTGGACACATCGCAAGCAGTGAGTAAATTGATTAAAATATTTATAGGTTTTGGCATTGCAATCAATTTTGTCATCAACATTTTGTTGCATTGTAAAATATGTTTTATGATATAGATACGCTTGATTCGACAACAGAGGACGGCAATAAACAACAATGGACAGTAAAGGGTACAAAATTATTATTAGAATTGTACAAGGAGAGAAAAGAAAAGTTCCGTGATCCCAAAACCAAAAAAAGAAACCTGTGGACAGAGATCGTAAATGAAATGGGCAAAAATGGTTATAAGCATTTGACTGAAGATATACTGGACCGAAAGTTGCGCAATCTGAAAAAAACTTTCAGAACAATAAAGGATAACAACCGGAAAAGTTCAACGGGACGAGGACGAATAACATGGGAATATTATGACATCTTTGAAGAAATATTCTCTGATGATCGGACAATAAATTTTGGACCGACAATTTCTTCTTTAGATTCTGCTACAACTGTAATACAGCCTTCATCATCTGCTGCGTCAACAATTTTGTCTCCTACATCGACATCCACTGCATCTTCTTCGATGAGATTAGTTGCTTCTTCAGCACCAACAGGACCGCCAACTCTTACACCGCCCGTAAGAACACCATCTCCCGCATCGACAAGGTATGTGTGTCGTACACAACCGACAAGGATATCCACGCCACCAGCACACACGAGGATTTTCATGCATACTTCAGATTTCTTCGATTCAACGTTCGAAGGGGATTCGTTTTTTGAAGAAAATATTACGAACTTTTACTCTTCTTCTCATTCTTCTTCTTCTTACTCTTCTTCTTCTAGTGTAGCAGCAGAACGTTCCTTTAGCGAGTCTGAATCTGTTCTTGGATCTGTTCCAAATTCTTCAGAATGTACTACTCCATCAACTCAGCGACAACAGAGGAAAATGGCTTCAAGGAAAGAGACTTATGATCTGCGAAAGAAACTGCTTACGGTAGAACAAGAGCGAGTTGAAATAATGACCGAATTGAAAAAGAGCATCGACGACAACAACAAAATTCAACAGGAGAGAAATGATCTTTTAAAGAAAGTACTAGAAAAAATGTAAAAATAAGGTTTTTTATTTTCTAAAACATGATGTCATGTCACATCACATGATGACATGACATGGTCACATCACATGATGATATAACATGACATGTCATATTATGTTACATTTTTTTTAAAAACATGTATGTCTATTAAAACATAAGGTTGTATATTCACTTAGTGATATTCATAAAAATAAACATTTATTTTATTTTTATAAATTGCTTTGTTACAAACTTATAAATCAGCTACAATAGCATTCCTCTTTTCTATTGCTTCCTGCATCCCAAACCTGTCTTGGACTTCATTTTGCTCATGGACATCAATTACAGGAGCATCGTCGTTATCGTTGATCCTTTCATTATAGTCTTCTATTTCTCCATTGTCAATTATAAAATTGTGGAGCATGCATGTAGCCGCTATAATTGTGTTTCCAAAGCCTGGATCGGAAATGTCCAAATATTTCAAACGCCTAAATTTTACTTTAAGTAATCCGAATGCGCGCTCAATGATTGAGCGAATAGAACTTAGTCTGACATTATAGCGAATGTGAGCCGCGGGAAGATGCCCATTATCCCGAAATGGGGTCATTAAATTTAACATTAACGGATATGCGCAGTCTCCAATTAAATGTTGGCGCTGAAGGAGAATTGGATTCTCCCTATCTGTCAACATTTGAAATAGTCTACTATTTCTGAACACGCGTGCATCGTGCATCCTTCCTGGCATACCTATAAATACATCGATGAACCGTGCAGAATGATCGCAAACCCCTGTAAGAAATTTTTTTTCTTAATTTATTGATAATTTATTTTAAAGGACTACATAAAATTTGAAAATAGTACTTTGTAATATGATTGTATAATACTATACCTTGTAATATTATTGAATGAAATTGTTTTTTGTTGAAATAATCATTCGCATTTCTAACTGGCTGCTTTATTGGTATATGGCATCCATCAATTGCCCCCACAACATTTCGTATGCCGCGTGAACGTTCTTCAAATATCTACAATATTATGTACAAGAATAAATCTTAACGAAATTAAACTTATACTATACAATAAAACACACATTATTGAAATTCTTACCTGCGATGAAATAGCTTGTTGTGCAGCATTTGGCCATTGAACATACTGTGGCATTAATTCTGCTAAAGTACTTATTATTGATTTAAATATACCATATCCTGTACTTGTCGGAATATCAAACCGATCACCAACTGCCAGAAAAGACTCGGGCTTACTTAACAACCATATAGTAAATAATAACTTTTTATTCAGAGGAATATTGACATTTAGTTGATCGTTTTGCATATGATTTCCAACTACGTTCAGCAATACCTAAATGTTAAAGAATAATTGTATACATTCCATGATCAATCTATTATACATCATATAGGATATAATTACAGAAGAAACTATACGTACATCAAAAGTTATTCGAGTCATTCGAAAATGTTCTCTGAATTGATCGTCCGTGTATGTCAGAATCGTTAATTCAAAATATTCTGCGTTTCGCGTCTTTGCCTCTTGACGCTGAGCGTGTATTAGGTTATCGATCTCGGGCAACGGTTGGATCAAATTATCGATGATATTACCCACGATATTCATATTCAGCCCGTCGTCAGCCACAAATTCCAAAAATAGATTTATAGGATCCATATTTCACGTTATTTACACTTAAAATAAAATACACGTGGATCAGATGTCAATGGACAAAACCACTGCTAGTGGATCATCCTCAGGATCCAATGACAGAAGTAATTTACAAAATTCCAAGCTTGTTCTGAAATTTTTCATAGAAATTAATGTAAAGTCTCATTTTGCTCGCTCTAATATTCTTTTTACGGGTATTTACCTATAACAAGCACGTCCGCCGACAAATCCAAGATGTTTAAAAAGCGTTATAAAAAGTGCACGATTCTGTTGTTTTCTGTAGTCCAACCTACACTGCGTAGTTGTTATATTAAAGAATGGATGAAACGCGCATTCTAAGCAGTACAGAGCCCGTTTGATAAATTCTGCTGCATGGGCTAAGTCGTCAAATTATTTTACACATTTCAGATACCTGCAGGAGGGAGTCTATATGGTAAGAATGGGCATTTACTATATTCTGAAACATAATAACTTGTATTAACATTTATATACCACACAGATATAAGTAAAAGAATTTGTGTTACTAGTATATAAGCTTATATTATGACAAAACAAAGATACCATGCCAGAATTGCAAAGCACAAAATCTAATATCGCTATCCAATCTCGTTTTTTACTTACAATTATGTTCTCTGGATTCAGACTTTCAACAGCTTGCAAGAATTTATGCTGTATCCCTTTGTACGAGGCGCTATGTTCATATACAAAGTACTGTACATTCTCCGTAGTCTGTATAGAGTTATCTAAAGACATGGATAATCCAGATTATCCACAACGAGATATTCGCGGTTATGTTCGCTAAGCGGCGTTGCGATCAAAACCGCTACCAAACGAGCGACTGCTAGGCTAGCGGAGGTTTGGCAGCCATTCAGCGAAAAACAGCGCTGAAAGAGGGAGCGATCTCGCAACAGTTTTGTGCGCTGAATGCGGCCATTGCGATGCAAAGTCTAAATTCTGGAAATTTAAGATTAAGAAACGTCATCATCATCGCCCAATAAATCTTGTCCGTTTCATATTTTTGACACCATGCGGCGCTAGTATGGCTATATTTATTATCGACTCAGCGAGTAAATCCATTCGAGTCCATATATCGATATATGTACGTACGTGTGCGTACTGCGCTCAGTGTGTTCACGCGGACAGCGCGCTGTCACAGTGTCACTTCGGCTACGGTCAACGTGACGCTACAAATGCTTTGGAGTGTTCTTCTTCTCCTTCTTTCTTCATTGAAAGAAAAGAGAAGAGGAATGCTTCGAAGCATTTGTAGCGTCACGTTGACCGTAGCTTTCGTCACTTATCAGTTATCAGTTATTATATAACCTAGAAAACATATCGCGTTCGCACGTAATAACACCGTGGTCTCTCATCGTTAAATACTACGATCGGATCGTTTAATTCCGAATATCGGTCGCGCAAGGATCAAAGTGTCACGAAATTAGAATAGGTCTCACAAGAGACGAAACATTAGCGGGTCGGATTTATTATCGGTGTAGTGACAGTCGTGATCGTCCCAGATATACCTCGACGCGAAGAACTCGTCGGATCCCTGCCAGGTTTGTCAATATTAGTCTTCCATATTAAACTCTTTACGGTCAAATTGCAAGAGTATTGTTTAATAAAAAGGAAAGTCCATTTTCGATAATAATGTAACTATCATTCATTTCTGTAGATGTCGAATTATGAAACCCTTGTAAAGGTGCTTCTACATTTAACCAAACACTCAGAGCCAAAAAGTTTTGTCCAAAGAATCGACATATATCTATTAAATTCTTTAGCTTGTCAAGTAGAAGGTAAAGAAACAAGATTACTCGGCAAACTGGGTTGTGTTAAAACTATGTTAAAATTGGTCGAGTACGGAGTGGAGATGAACATATTTGATGATGTATTAGAAGTTGCATGGTCAATTATGTGGAATATGACAGATGAAACATCTATAAATTGCCAACGATTCTTAGATGAAGAAGGCATGGCACTCTTCCTCAAATGCGTACAGGTATGTCTTACATTGTCTTACAACATACGTTCGATGGTTGAAACACGATATATTTAGCTTAAGCTGCAATTTTTGTTTCTACTGCAATATAATATTCTATCACGTGTCTAGCAATATCCACATAAAGAAGAACTGTTGAGGGGATTCCCCCGTAGCCCTCGGCGGGGGAACAGGTGGAGCGTGGAAAGGGAGGAAAAGAGCGTCGGAAAAAGGTGTTATAGGGGAGAGGGAAGGTGGAGGAAGAAAGTAGGCGTGAAGGAACCCGAAAGGAGGTGGAGTAAATGGAGGCGAAGTGGAAAATAAAGCGGGACGGCAGAAATCTGTTGGAGATGAGGAGGCCTGAGAGAGAAGTTATGTTGACGGCGAGCTTGGGCGATGGAGGAGATGGCACAAGAGGCGAGAGCGGCAGAAAAGACTAAGGCGGATGCGCAACACGCGTCCGCAACGAGTGTCGACGGATAAGCGGCGAGATCGAGAGATCGAAGGAAGGGATCGATAGAGCGAGGTAAACATGCAAGAAATGCAC
Organism: Temnothorax nylanderi; assembly: GCF_030848795.1. Classification (NCBI taxonomy): domain Eukaryota; kingdom Metazoa; phylum Arthropoda; class Insecta; order Hymenoptera; family Formicidae; genus Temnothorax; species Temnothorax nylanderi. Next base: position 128,609 of record NW_027249426.1, read on the forward strand.
GTGGTGGCAGTAGAGCGGGCGAGCTGTGAGACAAAGCGAGCGGTAGTAGAAAGTAAGCGGTGATTATCGAAAGAATTGTTTGCGGAAGGATCAAAGATAACCAAAAAAAGATGGAATGCAGAGGGAAGATAATAATAGAGAAGGAGGCGGTGGAAAAGATAGTGGAAGAGAAAGTATGGAAGATGATAAAAGAAGTTAAGGAGGAATGTAAAAGAAGAGAGGAGGAGATGAAGGAGGAGGTAGAGAGATTGAAAAGAAAGGTGGATAGGATGGAACAGAGCGGGGGCAAAAGGAAGAGGAACGATAGTGAAGAGAGTAAGGGTAAGACTGGTAAGAAAAAATGGTGGGCGGAAGAGTCTGAAAGGAGCGACAACGAGAAGAGAAGGAAGAATGTGATAATAAGGATTGAGAAGGAGAGATGGGAAGGAGAGGAATCAAATTTGGAGAAGGTGAAGGAATTGTTTGCGGATGGATTAAAGGTGAAAGTAGAGGTAAAAGAGGTAAGCGTGATAGGACAGAGAGGGGACTGGATGACGATATTAGTAAAGATGGGGAGTGAGGAGGATAAGTGGAAGGTCTTGGAGGCAAGGAGAAAGGAAGGGAGTAGATTGAGAGTGAAAATGGACGAAGATAAATCGGTGGAGACGAGGGTAAGAGAAAGAGAGGAGAAAGAAAGGAGAAAAGAAAGGAGAGAGGAGGAAAGCGGGAGTTGGAAGAGGACTGAGAAGGACGAGATTACGAAAAGGATGGAGGAGAGTCCGTTGATGGAGTCGGGCAAGGAGGAAGATGATAGGAAAAAAGCAACAAACACAGTAACAACTGTGCCGCAATCAACACGTAGAACTACGTCTATTAGAATAGAACATATATGGAAGAGGCTTTCAACATCAAGTCTGTGTCCGACATCGTGCAAGAAAGAAACGTTAATTGTGCGAGATTCATCCATTCATTTATTCATTTATTTATTTATTAAATTGCAAAAACATTTAACTTACATCGAGAGCTTTCAAAAACTATATAATAAAGTATATTTTTCTTTAATACTTTTCAAGAAGGTGTAAAAATCGGTATCGAAAAATTAACCCCAAAAACATTTAGCTTACATCAAAAGCTTTTCAAAACTATATGATAAAGTATATTTTTCTTTAATACTTTTCGAGAATTAATTCAAAGCTTTCCAATATTAGATTCACCCATTCATTCATTCATTTATTTATTTATTAAATCCATTCATCCATTCATCCATTCACCCATTCATCCATTTACCCATTCATCCATTTACCCATTTATCCATTTACCCATTCATCCATTTACCCATTCATCCATTCATCCATTCATCCATTTATTTATTCATTTATTTATTTATTAAATCCATTCACCCATTCATCCATTCATCCATTCATCGATTCATTCATTCATTTATTTATTAAATCAATTCATCTATTCACCCATTCATCCATTCACCCATTCATCCATTAATCCATTCATTCATTTATTTATTAAATCCATTCATCCATTCACCCATTCATCCATTCATCCATTCATTTATTCATTCATTCATTCATACATTTATTTATTTATTAAATCTATTCATCCATTCATCCATTCATTCATTTATTTATTAAATCCATTCATCCATTCACCCATTCATCCATTCACCCATTCATCCATTCATCCATTCATCCATTCATCCATTCATCCATTCATTTATTCATTCATTCATTCATTCATTCATCCATTCATCCATTTATCCATTCATCCATTTATCCATTCATCCATTCATCCATTCATTCATTTATTTATTAAATCCATTCATCCATTCACCCATTCATCCATTCATCGATTCATTCATTTATTTATTTATTTAATCAATTCATCCATTCACCCATTCATCCATTCACCCATTCATCCATTAATCCATTCATTCATTTATTTATTAAATCCATTCATCCATTCACCCATTCATCCATTCATCCATTCATTCATTTATTTATTAAATCCATTCATCCATTCACCCATTCATCCATTCATCCATTCATCCATTCATTTATTCATTCATTCATTCATCCATTCATCCATTAATCCATTTATCCATTCATCCATTCATCCATTTATCCATTCATCCATTCATCCATTCATCCATTCATCCATTCATCTATTCATTCATTTATTTATTAAATCCATTCATCCATTCATCCATTCATCCATTCATCCATTCATTTATTCATTCATTCATCCATTCATCCATTCATCCATTTATCCATTCATCCATTTATCCATTCATTCATTCATCCATTCATTCATTTATTTATTAAATCCATTCATCCATTCACCCATTCATCCATTCACCCATTCATCCATTCATTCATTCATCCATTCATTTATTCATTCATTCATTTATTTATTTATTTATTAAATCCATTCACCCATTCATCCATTCATCCATTCACCCATTTATTAATTCATTTATTTATTTATTAATTAAATCCATTCATCCATTTATTCATTCATTTATTTATTTATTAAATTGCGAAAACATTTAGCTTACATTGAGAGCTTTCAAAAACTATATAATAAAGTATATTTTCCTTTAATATTTTTCGAGAAAAAACGTTGCAAGAAAAACGTTGCAAGAAAACGTTGCAAGAAAAATCAAACTAGCACAGTAAACAACTGTGCCGCAAACACGTAGAACTACGTCTACTGCACAGTATGGGCACAGCAACAACTGTGCCGCAATCAACACGCAGCACTACGTCAACTGTCAATGATGATGATTGACGTGATCAAGGAAGGCCAAGGCCCACACCGGGATGTAGCGCCGAGTTCATCATCAGTGACAGTTGACGTAGTTTTACGTGTTTGCGGCACAGTTGTTACTGTGCCTGTTTGATTTATATTTTTGTTTATTTTTTAAGCAACAACGTAGAACTACGTCAACTGTCACTGATGATGAACTCGGCGCTACATCCCGGTGTGGGCCTTGGCCTTCCTTGATCACGTCAATCATCATCATTGACAGTTGACGTAGTGCTACGTGTTGATTGCGGCACAGTTGTTGCTGTGCCCATACTGTGCAGTAGACGTAGTTCTACGTGTTTGCGGCACAGTTGTTTACTGTGCTAGTTTGATTTTTTCAAACATAAATTTATTTTAAAGAAATAAAACAATAAATGTTTTTCTATATTTACTTTTATGTCAGAAAACATAAGATACTCATATAATTCAAGTTAGAATGCCCACGCTACTTGAATAATAAAGCTTACAGAATGCTCGCATGTTAATCTTTGTCCAAACTCGCTGTACACTTTATGATGTTTTTTTTTTAAAGAATTGTATGATCGTTTGTTCTTTTCTCGTTATAGCTGTCTCACAGTTAACATATCAATCAATATCTGAAAAACGATATTTTTCGAAACTTCAAATATTGTTATATTTTTCGTCTATATTAATTATGCAACGTCTCGTCCGGATGGATAAATATGTAGTGCGCCCCCTGCGCAGTTACCAACAGGCGATTTCAAAGACTCTAAAAACGCGCGTTTTTCTCGGTCCGCGCGCGAGTCGAGCGTCCCCTCCCCGCCGTAGCGCTTCACATTGCTTTTCCTGTTGTGCGTTAATCAACAGCGCGATTATTATCTTCGTAGATTTTGTTCATTTATCGAGTACAAATGGGTAAATCTACGCATAAATCGAGGAAGAGGAGGAGGTCGTCGTCGCCCAGACATCAGGATCGCATCGCGGGTCTGGAAAACAAGATATCGCAGCTGATCGAGGTATTATCGAGAAGAGAGGTTAGATATCCACATGTCGACTCTCCATCGCCGACCGTGTCCTCGGTTCACGCAGGTCGCACCGACCAAGAGTCGGATGCGGAGAGGATTTCTGATGACATCATAAGAGAGGACAGCCCTGGTCGAGCGAGATCTGCCTCTCAGACGGCGGAAACGGCTAATCATGCTAGACAGATTAGACCAACGGATCCGCACGTTACAGGTGTGTACGTTCATCCCAGCTCTGTGGCACAGACAGAGGAGACGACACAACCTTTTCCGATTAATCGGAAAATTTCTTCTTCTGTTGTAGCGGTGGTAAGTAACCATCCAGACGATGGCTCGCCCACGTCCCCCCCGAACAAGACAATAGTTTTGTCGGAGACCGTTGCAGCTGACGATTCGGCGGATACCCTAACCAGAGAGCTCTTCGGTGCCGTATGTCAAACAGCAGAGGCACAACCTTGGAACGACCTTGTCGTCCAGCAGTGGCGTGAGCTGGCTCGGAATGGGCTTCCGGCGGATCAGCGAGATGTATTATTAAAGAAGTACTCTCCCTCGGAGGAATTAGCCTTCCTCAAGGCTCCTAAACTAAATCAAGAATGCAAATCGGCTTTAAAAAATAATGCGATAGTCAAGAGAGATGAGTACTGCTGTATAAACCAGAATCAGGTTGGCTCTGCCCTCCTTGCTTTCGGAGAGGCATTGTCAGATCTTCTCAAACGGGAGACACAAAGCTCCCTCAACGCTGAGGCTCGTGCTGCAGTCGGTAAACTCAACGAAGGGATAAAAATCATAGCAGATTTATTCTATCGACTTTCATTGTCTAGACGGGCTCTTATCAAGCCGACCTTTAACCTTATGGCCAAGACCACAGCCGAAGCTATTCCGGCAGATAATTTGCTGTTTGGTGCTTCTTTCGGTGAAGAAATTAAGAAGGCAGCCTCAATGGAGAAGTCTTCCAAGGACATTGTCAATACGTCTTTGACGCTCTCGAAGAAGACTCAGCAGCCAATTAAACGCCCAGTACAGACTGCACCTGTTAGGTCGGGAAATGTACGTGCCCCTGTATCGAAAGCGAGACCGTTGGCGACAAGGAGAACAGGGGCATCGACCAGCAGTCGCCGGTCGCCGTACCGCTACAGATCCCGATACAGGTCCCGGTCCAGGAGGCGCTAGAGGAAAATCAGGTAACGATAGCCGATAGATTTTCCAGTTGTTTATCCAAATGGAGAGAAATTACATCCGATCCAGTGATTCTCCAAGCGGTAACTGGTTATAAGTTGCCCTTTAAGCACCATCCACCTCATCAGGAGTTTGAACCCTCTATCCATCTATCAGACGCGGAGATGCAAATCTGTCGCCAGGAGATAGATAATCTTTTTAAGAAAGGGGCTATTGAGGTTGTGTCAGACTGCGAGGGACAATTCCTGTCACCATATTTTGTTATTAAGAAACATTCGGGGGGTTGGAGATTCATTCTCAATCTTAAGCGGCTTAATGAATATATCTTGGCGCCTCATTTTAAACTAGAGAATTGGAAGACGGTAGTTCAACTCCTTTCACCGGGTGATTTCCTTGCATCAATCGACATACAGGATGCATATTTGCATATTCCGATTTGCCCAGAGGATAGAAAGTATCTTCGGTTTCGGTTTCAGGGGCAACTTTACCAGTTTAAGGCTTTACCGTTTGGCCTCGCTTCAGCCCCTTTTATTTTTACCAAGTCCTTGAAACCTGCGCTATCGTATCTAAGAGAAAGAGGATTCTTCTTAGTCGCTTTTCTAGATGATTTCCTTATAATTGCACCCTCGTACGAGGCATGTTTGTATAATGTTTATGAGACATCGAATCTTCTATCTTCGCTGGGATTCTTAATTAACGAGCGAAAAAGTGTGTTTTCTCCTTCTACATCCTGTCTTTACTTAGGGTTTATATTTGACTCTATATATTTTTCGGTTTCTATTCCTCCAGAGAAAAGGGAAAAATTGCTCAAGTTAACTCTGTCCTTCTTAGATAAGAAGTCTTGTACTATTCGAGAGTTCGCGAGTTTCATTGGTAAATTAATTTCAATCTGTCCAGCGGTTCAGTATGGGATATTACATACCAAGATTCTGGAAAGGGTAAAATTTCATGCTCTGCTAGACGCAAATGATAATTTTGAAGCGCGAATGACGCTTCCCTCTTCTATTAAAGAAGATCTTTTGTGGTGGAAAGATGTTTTTGCTGATACCTCTCAGCGTAACGTTATTCGTTCTGGCATCTTTACTCGGGAAATTTTCACCGACGCCTCGCTAACCGGATGGGGTGCAGTCTGTGGGGATAACCGCACACACGGATTCTGGTCAGCGGACGACAAGCTAAATCATATCAATTACCTGGAGCTTCTTGCTATATTTTATGCCTTAAAATGTTTTGCGTCTGATCTAAAGCATTGCAATATTTTATTAAGAGTGGACAATGCAACAGCTCTCTCCTATGTAAACCGCATGGGATCGATTAAATTTCCCCATTTGTCGGACCTGGCCAGAAAAATCTGGTGCTGGTGTGCAGAACGTGACCTTTTCATCTACGCCTCGTATATTCCCTCGGTTCAGAATTTTGAGGCGGATGCAGAAT